>NC_046637.1:12948771-13188114 GCF_900324485.2 Mastacembelus armatus
AACCTGAATACACATTTTCTTTTACTATTTGACTCATGATTAATTGAAAAAAATGATCGATTTAACAGCAGTGAAAATAATTGTTAGTTGTGTTCTATCTTGTACTCCTGCACTTATGGGTGTGTTGACTAGTATAAAAACTAACACACTATTGAAGCAGTTTGAATACCTTTTTGAGACACACTCTGGGAAACCATTCTTCCTGGGTTTGCAATATATTTTTTCCTTTTCTGTGCAAGTTCGCCTGAATTTTACAACTTCAAGAACACCTTTTATATCCTGGAGTTCATGTGCTAATTTTAAGTGCTTGATCTTCTTGCTTGATTACACTTTAGCAATTTTTGTGTTTATTGGACCATTTTAAATTGAGAGAGACGGTAAACGTTCAGATTTTAATTCACGGTGATACATTCTTTAATGAAATAAAGCACTAGGAAGCCCTTTTTCTTTTTATGAGCACTTTTATCTTTATTTTTTTTTTTTAGCCTTAGTTGTCATTAGGGGTTGGCTGTCTAGATAATTAATATACCTTCTTCATAGTCTTGTTAGTGTGTCATACATCAATAATTCAATCATTTACATGGTGCAGTCCTGGATTTGGGCCCCACAAGGAAGTCCCCTCCATTCAAATTTGTAAACAGTTTTCAGTCTTCACGATGTAAGAAAAACAAGCACATACTGTGAATGATCAGGGCTATAATGTCTCAGCAAGCTCCTCTCAGAGTGCGATCAATCTCTGAGAATGGGATCAATCGCGCCGACCTTTTCCTTGCAGTAACCTGCAGTGTTCATTCTCTCATTTTGACAGTAAAAGGGCAGCTTTTTCAGCTGTGAGCAGGATGGACCATCACTATACTGCCAGTATAGTTGCTTTTGTCTTTCGTGGAAGAGTCAGGCTCACTCACTGACCACTTTCTCAACCTTGCGCTTGGTACTCTGTTGTACCAAGTTTGCTCTTGCACCATACACACTAAACACATTTTCTGTAGCCTTCACTGCTATAGGATTCAAACCTAGCACTTAAGATCAGGTTCTGTGTATATGATGTAATGTTTACTGCTGAGATGTACAACTATGAAAAAAGACAGTTGCTGGAGGAGCTCCGTATTCACCTCATGCACTTAAGGTATACTGTATATTTCAAGATTTTGATTTTTCTAGCAAGATATACAGGTACCCAGGAGTTATACACACTGCAACTGGAAAAAAGCATATAAATAGAGACAGAAAACATCTGAGAGGTATTGTTAGCTGATGTTTGTGTAGAGTTGTACTTTTGCTCTGTACTGTATGATGTTCTGACATTTGTGAATCTCAGTTTTATTGACATATGTGCATACAGATTAGGTACAGATTGGGTACAACTGTACAACTGTGCATAACTCTATATACAGTGTATAGATAATAATTACTCCAATAAAAATATTTCTACAATAATATCTCATAAACATCTTCGCCAGTTAAGACATATACAGAGAATATTTTCCCTGTTCGTGTTTTGACTGTTTGCATGGGCTGTATAACTCTGACTCTTCTAAAACACAGAAGGACAAAAACAGTAGACAGGAATAAGGTCGTAGAAAGTAGCTGAACCAATGCAGTTTTTGCTTTACTGTACATACTGGTGCATCCAGTAGAGGTTAACTTGTCTTATAATCACTAAATTCCCTCTCTGGTTCCCTTGTTCTAGATCCCTTAGGTTCAAGTCAGATGTTTAATGTGAAATTCACCATCTTGAGCTTAGAAATGCAATAAACCATTCATACTACAGCACAACTGCACTGGTGACAGTAGAGTAATACAGGTTCAATCCCATGTTTCATCAAAAACTGTAAAAGTATTTGTCAGCAAAGATACTGACAATCACCAGCTTTCTTTCATGATATGTAGTGGATAACAGCAGGCACTAAAGACTTCAAATGTAAGTGATAGATTACAGTTGGTGTGTAGTCTTGTCAGCTGCATCTGAGTTACAGTTCAGAGCCAGGGTTAAGTACACACTCCAGTGAGTTAACCTCCTGCCATTTAATGAGGTTACCAATTCGCTAACAAGATGATCTGACTAACAAACTGAGCCTGCTACTGACTACAGTAGACCCACACACGACAGATCCACCAAAGCAAAAAGTGAGAAGTCTAGCGAATGACGATTTCACTATAGCTTTATGCTAGAGCAATGTCTTTTTTTTTTTTTTTTAAATATTGTTGTTCAAAATGTATTCTTTTCTGTTGATAAAGATGTTGCATTTCTTGTTTTTTGCAGTTTTAGCTGCTATTTAATTTTCATGTACTGAGCTGTTGAAGTGCTGTTTTTCAGAGGGCAATTAAAAAGTAGAGGGGGATTGCCACTGTGAATTGATCTCTCTATTGTCATGGTGCATTAAAGGTCTGTTTCTGAAGCACAGAGACTGTCTTTCATAAGGACCTGACTTTCCTCACACAGTGTGGGTGGATGTGGGAAGTGCAGTCCACATCGTTCGCACGCTGTACAAGCTAAAGCACTCTACATGAATAATTTGCTACTCGCAGATCGGGTTTGGCCATGCACCTTGCTCCGTTTCACCCACACAGTTCTGTTTTGCTGATTCAGTAGCAAAGAGGGTAATCTGGAAGTGCCAGCATGATAGAGAGAAAGCTGCTCCATGGAAGAGAAACATTCATTAGTATCTAATTTCGATATTCAATGCGATTCTTCTTTTGTGAATATTCAATGTGATTCTGCTTTTATTAACGTGCCCAAAAGAATAGTAAAAATGGACTCAATGTGGTTAAGAGGATGTTAGAAGTGAGTCATAACTTCATGAAGATTTTTAGATTTTTAACTTCAGTTAAGATTTTTAGATGGCCTGATTATTGCAGTATGAGTCTTTACTGTTTATTTTATTGCATAGCTTCAGTAGTTTTCTCTCTCATAATTGTGTGCTAACTGTCCACAAACACTCAGATGCTTGTCTGACATTTCAACACTTTTTTTTTTTTTTTACATGTAAAAGAAGCAGCACAGATGGCTAGTTCTGAGAGTCCTGCACCTGTTTATATATAGCTTCTCAGTAGAGCACTTGAGAGAGAGGAAAACAAAGCAAGTCTGTCTGTTTGGCATGCCAATGCCTCCATCCACGCTTCGTGGTCTCAGTTGAGACAACAGATTCCTGTAGGATATGGGCATGTTTTTTTGGAAACAGAAAAATAGTATCAGTAAAAATAGAATATTACACATATATTTCTAATGTAGCCTCCATATATGATTTTACTGTGTTACTGTGTTAAGAGCTTCTTTTTTTCAGGAATGTAATTTTGTCAAACTAAGTCGGTAAAGTTGTAGTACAGTGGTTTTTACGGCCCTTTTCCATTTTTTAAACTGAAAAGTTTTGACAGGTTATTTTATCTCTTATTATACTGAAAAATTTTGTACCTGCCCGCACTACTCTTAAGGGTGGTAAACTGCATATTTTCACAGTATTTACGCTTCAAATGGCATAATTTCTGAAGGAGGGAGTTGCAGAATTTCTCACATATTGCATAAAGGCCCTAATTGAGTTGTTATGAGGTTCCATCTACTATATGCTGTGTTCAGTGGCACTGCTCTGTGTTGTGCAAATGTGTGTGATTGTAGAGATCATAAGCTACTGTGCATGAGGTTTACTTTTATTTTAGCTAGCCTGTATTAATTAACTGTATTGACTTTTTCAGACAATACAATCATAAACAGTAGAAAGTGGTTTCCCTATTGTGACATATCCACCAAACTTTCGCCTTACCACTCTCATCAGTGCAATTTTAATAATCAACTAGTACCAAACAGCAGACATAAAAGGTTAAGTACATGAAGAAAATCAAACATATCTTCTTCTTAACTTGGTGATGATCAAACTACTACAAATATGGGTGGGCAGAAACTAAACAGCATGATAAAGTTCTGTCTGCTGGATGTGTAACTTGGTAGCTGTTCATTAACAATACCACAGTATATGAGAAATTAATGTCTCATTCTGTTTTGATAACTGATAGTTTGAATGCAGAAATATATCCTGCTATGTCATATCAATAGCATTCTTGATTGAATGATTACTTTAATCTGTATATAGTACAGTGATAACATCACATATAGTAAATAATATTTCTTTAGCCATCATCTTCTCAACCACCATGCTTTTTCTTCTCATCATCATCATAATTTTTATTCCTCCATAACCACCTTCGGATTCCTCCTTTGCCGTCCTCCTTTTCCATCCTCTTCTTCATCGTCTAAATTTTACCTGCAGCTTTTTCTCCCACCACCCACTTCAGCATGTGACTAGTTATTTGTGGCTTCTTTTACCTTCACATATCAGTTTTACTGGACAAATAGTAGAAGAGACCTGTTATGTTCTATAGCTACCCTAAAAATTGATTTTCTAGAAGAATTCAGAGGACCTGCAGAACAAACTATCAATGCATCACTCACAGAGAACCTGATCAATTTCTCTACACATGTTTAGCATGAGGTGAAAAAGAAGACAGACTGTGTCCTCCCTAGAGACTTTTCTGTCAAACACTGGTCTCCATAGTCTCTAGATTAAGATCCCAGTCATGCTCTTAGGACATTCCTTGCTTACTAAGTGATTATCACTCTCAATCTCTTTTTCTTGTACTGCAGTATTTTCTGGTATTTAAATCTTTATTCTTTAGGCCCCCTTTCATGTCAGAGAGTTGAGAGAAGCAACAGAATGTCAATAATTTTCATAGGTACTGATTGTACTTGATAGTTGCAATATGAGGAAATAGTAATTCAATTCAATTCAATTCAGTTTTATTTGTATAGCGTCAAATCACAATACAAATCATCTCAAGGCACTTTACAAAAACTAAAACTAAAAACCCAACAAATCCCTTATGACCAAGCACTTGGCGACAGTGGAGAGGAAAAAACTCCCTTTAACGGAAGAAAAAACCTCCAGCAGCACCGGGCTCAGTTTGGGCGGCCATCTGCTTCGACCGGTTGGGGTGAGTGGATAGAGCAGAGAGAAAAGAACAGCAACAATAAACAACAAATAGACACTGCAGGTTGGTGGGACCAGTAACTGCACATCAGCGATATACAGCTCCAGGACCAGGGACACCTGCAGAAGGTACAGATAGAGAGAACAGAGAGAGAGGGAGAGAGCACAAACTAGGGGAGAGAGAGAGTACAAGGTTAGTGGTATTCAATGGTGGAATATACATGTGAGGTGGGAGGAGAGGAAGAGAGGGGAGGGGAGGGGAAGGGAAAGGGGGGTTAGGGTAGGGGAGCTCAGTGCACCGATGGTCCTCGGGCAGTCTAGGCCTATAGCAGCATAACTAAGGGATGGTTCAGGGTTGCCTGAAGCCAGCCCTAACTATATGCTTTGTCAAAGAGGAAGGTTTTAAGTCGAGCCTTAAAAATACAGAGAGTGTCTGCCTCCTGAACCCAGGCTGGGAGCTGGTTCCACAGGAGAGGAGCTTGATAACTAAAGGCTCTGCCTCCCAGTCTGCTTTTGGAAACTCTGGGAACCACAAGTAGACCTGCACTCTGAGAGCGAAGTGGTCTATTGGAATAATATGGTACTATGAGGTCTTTAAGGTATGAAGGAGCTTGATTATGAAGGGATTTGTATGTGAGAAGAAGGATTTTAAATTCTATTCTATATTTTACAGGGAGCCAGTGAAGAGAAGCCAATATAGGAGAAATATGACCTCTCTTGCTAGTTCTTGTCAGGACTCTGGCTGCGGCATTCTGGATTAATTGGAGGCTTTTTATGGAGATATTGGGACATCCAGATAGTAATGAGTTACAGTAATCTAGCCTTGAGGTAACAAATGCATGGACTAGTTTTTCTGCATCATTTTGAGACAGGATGTTCCTAATTTTGGCAATGTTGCGCAGGTGAAAGAATGCAGTTCTAGAGATTTGTTTTATGTGTGAGTTAAAGGACATGTCTTGGTCAAAAATAACTCCAAGGTTTTTTACAGTAGTGCTGGAGGCCAGGGCTATGCCATCTAGAGTAGCTATAATTTTAGAAAAGTTATTTCTGAGATTTTTTGGCCCAAATATAATGACTTCTGTTTTCTCTGAGTTTAAAAGTAAAAAGCTACTGGTCATCCAGGCCTTTATGTCAGTTAGAGAGGCTTGAAGTCTGGTTAACTGGTTTGTGTTAACAGGTTTAATAGATAGATACAACTGAGTGTCATCTGCATAGCAGTGGTAATTAATAGAGTGCTTCCTAATGACATATCATAAAGGAAGCATGTACAGGGTGAACAGAATCGTTCCTAGCACAGAGCCTTGTGGAACTTCATAACTAACTTTTGTTCGTGTGGAAGGTTCACCATGGACATGAACAAACTGGAATCTGTCCGATAAATAGGATTGGAACCATTTTAACGCTGTTCCTCTGATACCAGTCACATGCTCCAGTCTCTGTAATAAGATGTTGTGGTCAATGGTGTCGAATGCAGCACTAAAGTCTAGGAGGACAAGTATAGAAACAAGTCCATTATCTGAGGCTAAGAGAAGATCGTTGGTAACTTTCAACAGTGCTGTTTCTGTACTATGATGTGCTCTAAATCCTGATTGAAAATCTTCAAATAGTTCATTCCTGTGTAAAGTAAGGATATTTGAAAAAGTAAATAATCTATTCACAAACTTCTCTGGCATTTTGACTCTTTGGGATACACTAGAGATGTCCTCTGATACAGTCAGAACTCCTGCAGTCTTTTATTAGCCATTTTTGGGCATGTTGCTGAATTCCATCTTCTGTATTTATGTATGACACCAATAAAAGAAATGATTTATTGGGCAGATGTTTATCAGCAGTAGAGGTGTTTATGGGGTTATTTGTTTTGCTCTACAAGTCTGCAACATAAAAACACTCTGTCGTCAGACCAGTGGCACAGACCATCGTAAATTTCAATTTATTGAGCAGCCTCATTGTTCTGTTGCATTGGCTTAAAATAGCATATGTTCATGGTAATATGCAATCTTTGAAGGGTGTTTCTTTTTTTCAAACATAGTTAAGGGGATTGTGAAGGACAAGTTCTGCTCCGGCAAACGGTTTGCTGTGGACTCCATAAAAAGGTCTAATGACAGTTGTACCCCTCCAGTCTAATAAAAGATGTGTGATTTGTATTCACACAGCACTATTCCTCTGTGTGCCCTGTTCAAGAGTGCTTAATGTTGTCAAATCATTAGGTCTTCTTGAAGAGATGAAAGGCCTTATTTGGACAAGCTTGTTCAAACTCACTATGCTGAGTCCTTGGCACTCTGACCATTTATAAAGCAATTACTTTCTGATTTAATTTATGAGAGACATTTGTATTTTTGTACCCATCAACAATAAACAACAATACCAAAGTAAACACTGCTTATTATTGGCACCAGGTGAAATCCAGATAATTCTAAGAAAACTCTGAGTTTTGGTGTTTGTTGACATACATGCATGGAGTTTGTTACAAAAAAAGCACATTTGTTTGCACATTTATTGTCGGATTATTTAATTTCAGCATTGTTGATTACTGTTCTTTTTGTGCTTGTTTTTCAGAAGAAAGAATGGCTTTGCTTGAACTGCCAGACACAGAGAGCTCTGTCAGGAAGCTTGGGAGATATTTCAAGTCCTGTTCCACAGCCTGTGGGATCCCCCCGGCCCCCTGCTACAGCCAATCAACAACCACCTCAGCAGAAAGGGCCCAATCAACATTCAGGGCTTAGGCCCACAGGTCCTCAACAGCAACAGAAACCACCGGGTCCCCAAGTAAGTGGCCCTATTTCTCCTGTGAAACAGGCTGGCCCTGCCCCTCAAACCAAAGGGGTTAGCCAAGCTTCCCCTCAAACAAAAGCTTCTGCCCA
Source organism: Mastacembelus armatus (assembly GCF_900324485.2). NCBI lineage: Eukaryota > Metazoa > Chordata > Actinopteri > Synbranchiformes > Mastacembelidae > Mastacembelus > Mastacembelus armatus. The sequence goes on from NC_046637.1 coordinate 12,956,612, forward strand.
ACCTGTTCCTCAGCCCAACGGTTCAACTCAGCCACCTTCCCAAACTAAAGCTCTAACACAATCTTCAGCTCAGAGTAAAGGGCTTCAGATAAAAGGTCCCAATCAATCACATACTCAGAGTAAGGGTCCTCTTCAGTCTTCTAACCAAGTTAAGGGCCCAAGCCAGGCCAAGGGCCCTTCTCAAACAAAGGGATCTGCTCAGCCGTCTGCTCAGACTAAGGGGCCTTCTCATTCTCCCAGTGCCAAGGCTTCACCCAGTGTTGGTAAAGTTGCATCCAACCTTGCCAAGGCCTCTCCCACTCCTTCAAAAACAGCACCTACTCAGTCTAAACCCACAGGTAACAACCACGCCCGCAAACAGCCACTGAGCCAGGAGAAGACAAAAGTTGCATCTAAAACTCTAAGAGAAGATGTCAAGGTCTCACCAAAGAAGCAACTGTCAGAGACGGTCAGTTCACCAAAACACATGAAGATAACTGAAGATGTACAGAAGTCAAGACACCATGAAGTGAGCTACCTGCAACCTCTACGCCTTCACATGTTACTCTTGATTCACCATTTTGAGTTTTTCCTGCTTCATATGAATAACTGTAACCACCATCATCATCATCATCACCATTAACATCATCAAGAAAAAATAATTTTATCATTCAATCATTAATCATCTTGTTTTTAAGTATTTTTTATAATTATAATTTCCATAATACATGTTCCCTACTTTCATTATTAACCTTCATGTATTTCTTTTTCATAATTTTTACTTTGATCATTCCACTGTGTTCATTTTTACTTCATTTTTTTTTACCTCCTCATCTCTAGTAAAGTTAGTTACCAGTCAGTTAGTGGTTTGTATTAATGTCACATATGTAATAATAGTTATTACATGTAAGTACCTCATAATAAGATTATCTCAACTATATTTAAATTATTTTCTATCAATAGTCATCATAATGTCTTTGTCATCTCTCTTTTCACTCCTGCCATTCTTAACTTTTTAGTATTGGTGCATCCTTTTAGATTTTTTTTGGCTCCATATGAGTAATTATAACCATTGATCAACATCATCACCATGATCTTTGTTGTCTCTATGGCCATTCCTGCCTTGTTTTGTACACTTTCATTTTGTTTCAAATGCAAGCTGTTTGTTTAACATGACACTCTGTGGTGATATTTTAAGCATTCTGAGCATGTTCATTATTCTTCAGCAGTTCGAAGAATGCAATAGAGAATGCGTCAAAGATGACAATCAAGCATGTAACCAAATGACATTTGTCTGTAGATGTTTGTACCTTCAGCTGTCTGTTATATTCACTATGTGTCAGTGTATTTATCCATCTGTTTGTATATAACATTTAAAGGCAAACTCAACCCAACTCAATAGAATATAACGTAACCACAAAGTGAAATGGGATTGATTAACAAGCCAAATGAAAGCTGAAATTAGGATTTGCACTAATTAACCTGTTGTAATCATTATAAATTTAAAGAATTAAAAATGTGCATAAATCTTGGTTCTTGTATGCAAATTCAAATTTGCTGGACTTCTAAAACCAAAATGCATTACGTAGTAAATATTTGGGTTGATTTTAGCCAGAAGTGTTTCTTTAATGGATTGTTTGATTAAGGGTTTGTTCTTTCTAATGTAATAATTCTCTAATATCTTAGTATTAGTGGCTATTTCATCTCTTTTAGGTTTAGTGAATTAATTTTACTCCATTATTTAAGAATGCTCATAGAAATGTCACTGCTGATGAATGTGATGAAACAGTGGGATACAAGTTGTGAAGTAGGGCTTATATTACACCTTGCCATGAGTTAATTTAAGAAAGAATAATGCTGTTTTTGCTTCTCACTTCTCTCTTCCTCTTTTTTGTTTTCTTTAGGATTACAACAAATCAAGTACACAAAGTTTAAGTGACACTGGATACTCTTCAGATGGGATTTCCAGCTCTCAAGGGGAAATCACTGGCCAGATTCATGAAGAAGGAGTCAAGCTTAGTGAAAGAGGTGCTTCCATCCCCACAGAAATCACCAAGCTGGAAAGCTCCATGAAGCCCCTCCTAGAGTCAAAGACTGCCTCAGACCAGAAGCACAGACCACATTCACTGTCGGTCGGACAGGAACGGAACTACAGTCCTGATGATGATGCAGCAAAAGATGAATCAGAGGATGACCTCAGTTGTAAGCTTCGTCATGATTATGTAGAAGACAGCAGTGAAAGTGGTCTCTCACCATTGCCAGTAAGACAGAAGAAGTCACATAAAGATTTGATGACAGATGAGGACTTCATGAGGAGGCAAATTATGGAAATGAGTGCTGATGAAGACGAGCTGGAAGAATATGGAAACCAGAAAACTAAAAGGGGTCATAAAACCAGTGGGGATTTAAGCAAAGAAAGACGACGATTGTCTCACCATTCTAATAGTTTTGAGGATGACACCAAGGTATCAGAAGATCCATATAAGGTAAATGAAGAGGAAGATGTTGTAATGGCAGGGGGCCTTCGACGCTTTAAAACCATTGAGCTGAATAATACTAACAGCTACAACCGAGACATGGAGCTCAGTACTGACCATGACTTACGAGAGCCAGAGCTAGAGATGGAGAGTCTGACTGGTTCTCCAGAGGAGCGGTCCAAGGGGGAATATTCATCCACTCTGCCTGCCACCACTCCCAGCTACACCTCTGGAACATCCCCCACATCTGTTTCATCCATGGAGGATGATAGTGACAGCAGCCCTAGTCGTAGGGCAAAATTAGAGGAGGCAAAACAGCAAAGAAAAGCTCGACATCGTTCCCATGGGCCACTGCTGCCTACCATTGAGGACTCATCAGAGGAAGAAGAGCTTAGGGAGGAGGAAGAGTTATTAAGGGAACAGGAGCAGATGAGAGATTTAGAACAACAGAGGATCCGAAGTACTGCTCGAAAAACAAAAAGGGATAAAGAAGAACTACGTGCACAGAGACGCAGGGAAAGATCCAAAACTCCCCCCAGTAATCTCTCTCCTATTGAGGATGCATCGCCAACAGAGGAGCTACGACAGGCAGCAGAGATGGAGGAACTTCATAGATCATCATGTTCTGAATACTCACCTTCTATGGACTCAGAGGCAGAAGGCTTTGAGATGATTGGTGGAAAGCTTTACAAATCAGGAAATGAATATAACCTTCCAACATTCACATCACTCTACTCACCTACAGAAAAGATATCAGCAATGTCTCCATCTGATAAAACACTGAAAAGTGCAGAGGAGGTCTATGAAGAGATGATGAAGAAAGCACAGCTTATGCAAAAGCAAGGACAAACTGTTAATCTGCAAAAAGGTGCCTCTCAGTCAGATGGTAAACATCATCTTGAAACAGGAACTGCCCTAACTCCTGGCTCAAGCCCAACACAGGTTATTGCACCTATGTCCTTCTCCACCACAGGAAGTGATCCAAGAATCCCAGGAATTCATGCAGCACAACATCTGTCAAAAGAAACACAAAACAGGATGATGACACAGAGTGCCAAAATTGAAGGTGTTGTTGGAGTTGCCACAACCAAAGCCCAAGTAAGTCAGGCAGGTAGTGCAGTGGCTGCCGGCAATCGAGCTGGCTCTCAGAGGCCAACACAAGCAACACCTGATCCCGGAGCATCCTCCCTAACCTCCAAAGTCTTTTCCCTTTTCAAAGGTCCCAGTCCACCAGTCTCACCCACCACTTCCCCAGCACAAAGCCCAACACATATGCCCTCCATACGACCCACTGGTGGTAATGGCAGGCAACTACCATCTGCTCCAGGGACTACAGCAACAGCTGCATCCCATGGAGCTCAGGCACCTCAAAGGGCAATTTCACCACGTCTTGTGAGACAGCAATCCTCTCAAGAGTCACCAGTGATGGTAATAACATTAGATTCTGAAGCAGCAAGTCCTGCTAAGCCAATGACTGTAAATTCTTCCACTTCCCCTTTGTCATCACCAAACCAGGCCAGCTGTAAAACATTATACAGCTCCCAGCCCCCTTCTACAAGTTCCCCAACATCACCACAAATACATTCATCATTACAGTCTCCCAAACATTCTTCACAGATGACTCAAAATGTTGAAAAGGTACATGTTGGTATTAGCACAGTGACCACAACTACACATAGTCATGGATCTATGGAAAATATATGTAAAATCTCAAATAAACCAGACACTTCAAAGGTTGGGGGTCAGGGCCAAACACATCCAGGTACTAATGTGGTAGATCTAAGAGCTCCAATAAGGCCAGCCCCAATTATAATCACAGACCAGGGGATGGACCTAACATCTCTTGCCTCTGATACAAGAAGATACTCTTTAGGAGCAGAGCAGCCATCTGGTCGACATACAGCAGTACAACCTCTTATTATGAACCTGAATGCACAAGAGCAACCACACATTTGTGTATCAACACCCACCACAGTTAGTGTCACAGTTGCAGGTTCTGCTCTCATGTCCCAACCCAAGCAACCAGTTGTGTATGGAGATCCTTTACAAAACCGTGTGGATCTAGGTCAGGGTGTTGGATCAGCTGTTTGTTTAATCCAGAGTAAACCACCAATTACGGACCCATCTATTCCTAAAATCGATGCCTGTCTGGAGAACCTGGGTATACAACAGCAACAGCTGCAGTTACAGCAACAGAAGCTACTGCAGCAGCAGCAGCTTCTTGAGCAGCAGCTCCAGCAGCACCAACAGCAGTCCTCTTTTGCCCGTTACAATTTAGCTAATCAGGTCCAGCCACTGTTGAAAAAAGACCTGGTGGTGAGCCACACAAGCAGTGCACAGCCTGTAGTCTCTGCTAGTGCCATACCTAGAATATCCCCGCTGACACCACCATCAATGTCTGGGGCTCCTGCTTCTAATGCTCCACATGATATCTATGGTGGAGTTGCCTTAGAGCTGAAAAACAAGCAGACAGTAATGAACTTGTCAACAGGGAAAACCCATGTTATGATGGTGCAATTTGACGAGAATAACACATCACAGGGGACCACAGTGACTCAACTGGTAAAGCGAGAGGAACTTCCTCTGCCTTCTCAGGTCTTGGATCTCACAGGGCAGATCAAACCAGAAAACCAGGTGGCTTGTTGTGATGTTGTTTACAAATTACCCTTTGCTGGTTCCTGTTCAGGACCATTCACTCAGAAACCTACAACAGTATCTTCAGATAAAAACCCCACCACTGAAGCCTCTCAAGTAGTCCCTCCGCCACGCTACAATGTCAGCCAACAACAACACCAGCCTCAAGCACCACAGGGGGTGACAAAGGAACATAAACCACATCATCCACCCACAGTCCCCTTAGGAAGAATACAGCCCTCAATGTCTGATACCAATCTGCCTTCCATAACTGATGCTGGTCACTACCAGAATAATATCCATAGAGGTCCAGCAGTAGATTTCAGCAAAATGAATCAGGTTTATGATAGTGGATACCTTGGCATGGGAGCACAGTATGGCTCTTACACAGACTTGCGCCATCAAGGAGATTTTGCTGGCCCTTCATTACCACTTCGCCGATATGGTTCCATGTCAAATATCAATTCTGACTATGCCTCCAGCTCACGTGACCTAACAGGATCACACGACTCCAATCTGGCTCAGTACAGTGCAACAACTGCCAGGGAGATCAGTCGCATGTGTGCAGCTCTAAACTCAGTGGACCATTTTGGGAGCCGGTATGGAAACGACCCTGAACTGGTACCATATGGGGCTGGAAGGGGTGGACCTTTAGGTAGACTTAATCTCCAGCAAAGCTTAGCATCTATAAGAGCAAACCTAATATATGGACCAGATGGAAGACCAACAGCAAATGGCCAAACCCTAACAAACCTAATTAATGCTAGACAAGCAAGTATACGCGCCTTGTATCCTGCTGCTATGAGGGGAGGTGATGGCATGATTTATTCCACAATAAACACTCCTATAGCTTCTACCTTGCCAATTACTACTCAGCCTGCCTCTGTCCTGCGTCCCATTCCAAGAGGAATTTACAGACCGTATCCTACAGGGGTGACTGCTGTACCATTGGCTAGTCTCACTAAGTTGCCACAAGTGACTCCCAGAATGCCTCTTTCCACACAGGGACCATATTCCTACCCTCCTTCAAACCAGTATCTTCCTTCAGCCACAACATCAGGAGTTGTGTCTGCTGCAAGCAACTCACACCAGGAAGCTCCAGTGTACCTTGGAAAGCCTTTAACTTCACAAACAGTGACCATTACACCAACCCAACCTACAACACAGGCAGGGCCACAAAGTGTACCAGCACATAGTATACAGACCATAGCAGATCAACAGGCAGACTGTAGTCAACTTACGTCACAGAATGTTATGCCCCTTTCTCAAGGTTCTCAAGGCCAACCACCAACTGTCCCATCAGTACAAGCTCAAATGCAGCCACAGCAATTACCTGCACAAACTGAACCCTTATCTCTGACTCAAACCCAACCTCCTCAACCTCAGATCATCAGGCAATCTCAAAGTGTACTGCCACAGGGTCAGCCACAAGCAGCACAACAAGGTACTACCCTGGCAAAACTTTCTCCTTCCACAGACACACAGAAAAGTAAAGAAGATGAGAGACTGAGTCAGCAACAAGAGCACATGCTGCAGCTAGAGCGGGAGCGGGTTGAACTGGAGAAATTACGACAGCTGCGCCTACAAGAGGAGCTTGAAAGAGATCGTATGGAGCTTCAGCGACACAGAGAAAAAGAACAACTACTTGTTCAGCGTGAGATTCAAGAACTGCAGACAATCAAACAACAGGTTTTACAGCAACAGCAAGCAGAGCGGGAGACACAGCTCATTATGCAAAGAGAACAACTAGCCCAGCAAAGAATGCAGCTGGAACAAATTCAGTCTCTGCAGCAGCAGCTTCAGCAACAGTTGGAGGAGCAGAAAAGGCAGAAGACAGCAGTAGTGGAGGCAGCAGCGGCTGCTGCAGCAGCAGAGGCTGCTGCTGCATCGGCAGCAGCAGCAGCAACATCTGCCCAGGGTGCTATACAAGGGGTAGTTGTTGGCGGAGGCCCCCCTCAAGGGTTCATTATCTGTGACCAGAGTGGTAGAGTTATTCAACAGGATGGAAAGAGCGTTCAGTTTTGGCAGGATGGACAAATGGTCCAAGCAGTGGTAGCTGCTCGCCCTATTCATAGTTCTGCCTCTGAAATGTCTTTAAGAAGCAGTGACAAACAGGCTGATTCCAAGATTATGAAAAAGCAGAATTCCATGCCTCGTTTGAGGGATGGTTCAGAGGAGGACTCTGTGAAAAGGATTGCGGACAGCTGTGTACAGACAGATGATGAAGATGGAGAGGACAGATTCATAAACAGGCGTAGGAGAACAAGACGTATTGCTGACTGTAGTGTGCAGACTGATGAGGAGGACCAGGGAGAATGGGACCAGCAGCCAGTAAGGCGCAGGCGATCACGTGTATCCAAGCATTCTGAATCCAGTGGTGAGACTAAATCAGAAGGGTCATCTAAAGTGGCTTCTGCAAGTATAGCTATTCAGACCACAAATGATTCATCATGCCAGACAGAGCCTGACCAATTAGGCAGGGTCTCACCTGCAATCCACATAACTATGGCAGAAACCTCAAAGGTTGACCTATTACATTACATTGCAGCCCCCGAAAGGACCCACAAAGGAGAGAGTCTGGCCTGCCAGACAGAACCGGAGTCTCATTCTCAGGGAGTTGTTGCCCCTCAGCTCAGTGTCCCTACAACTATCAGTCCATACTCCACAAGTCTGCATATAGTAGGTGCAAACACATCTGATCCAATGTCTCCTAGACTTCAAGGAGTTGTTAAGTTTGAGAGGAGGAAACCAGACCCACTGGAAATTGGCTATCAACACCAACAAAATGAGTCTCCATCTCGCCAGCCCCCTAAATCTCCTCAGGTACTATACTCCCCCGTGTCTCCTTTGTCTCCTCATCGCATGCTGGAGACAACATTTTCCTCTCAGGAGAAACTTAATAAGGCCCATGTTACACCCCAGCAGAAGGCGTTTACTGCTGAATCACCCCAACGCCACCAAACCCTACCAAGACCCATTAAAAGTGTACAGCGCTCCATGTCGGATCCCAAACCTCTCAGCCCCACATCAGATGACCCTGTCAAGAACAGGTTCTCCCCATATCATCAGCAAGCTGTGTCCAACAGTCAGGTATGAAACCTTCACTTTTCATTAAACCAAATATTACTAATCTTATAAATGTGTATATGTTTACCAAAATACTGTCAAAATAAAATAAAAAAATACAATAAAAATGACTGTTAGGGCAGATCCTCATGAATGGATGGATGGATGGATGGATGGATACATGTATGTATTATTATTAGGGGAATGTTTTCAGAAGAAATCAGCTTGTAGAAACACACCAAAATCTACTGTAGTTTGTTTAAATAAATATGGTTATTAGATATGATGCACAATGCATTAGAAATGGTGCACAATGCATAAAGAGACTAACAAATTAGTGCCTTGGGCCCCTGTACACCATGAATAATTAATTAATTAATTAACATTTGATTGAATCTACATTAATCAAATGTAACAACATGGTTTTGCCTTTGATACACAGTATGTACTGATACCGAGTTTATAGTGCATATTCATTTGCACGGGATAATGTGCTGCAAGTTTTTTGTAGAAACGTAACTAACTACATTATTTATTTGCAACACATTTGGAATATTTTTGGCAGTAACAATATTATGACTATTATCCTACTTGTTATGCTTAAAAATATGCTTACATTCTACCTCACTATTATTATTTAATATAAGTGATTTGTGTTGACTACACTCACTGCCTCTGATAAACATTTAACTTAACATTGTTAATCAGGCATAAAATGAAAAATGACAGTGCCTTTAGCTTCAGTGAAACAACCAATATAATGAAATGAAATGTTAATTGAATTTCTGATAGAGCTGAACAGCCCCCCCCCCCCCCGTAGGACAGAGGTCAATTAACATCAAGTAGTGTGACAAATTGTCAGATTGCATAGCTCTTCACTTAGGCCTAGGGATGAAGAGACATGCAGACCTTTTGTGAGTACCTAGTGTACAGTAATGAGTCTAATTTACATAAACACATTCTGTTTATAGCTCAGTGTTTGCTGATGTACCTCTCTTAGCAGATGGTATCCCTGCAGCAGCAGCAGAACTCTCTGATGAGGAAAATAAAGAGGACTCTCCCCAGCCCCCCTCCAGAGGAGACTCCACTCCCCATTGTTACTCCAGCACAAATGTACAGCTCTCCTGGGATTCCCCAGAGAATTATACCGAGACCTGCCCAAGGTGTCACGAAAGCCGGCCTCCTGAGTGAATTAAAAGCTGTGGAACAAGAGTCATCAAAGCTCCGTAAGCAGCAGGCTGAACTAGAGGAAGAAGAGAAAGAGATTGATGCCAAGCTCCGTTACTTGGAACTAGGCATAACCCAACGTAAGGAGACAATGGTGAAGGAGAGGGAGAGGAGAGAGCTGGCTTACCTGAGATGTATGGGTGATGCTCGGGACTACATGTCAGATAGTGAGCTAAATAACCTCAGAATGGCAGCTGCAACAGGAACCTTTGATGCAAATGGTCTACTGACAAGGCCCAACACTGCACCACTTAGTCAGTTTACTAATGACCTCAATGCAACCTCACAATATCCTTCAACCTCATCTTATATATCTTATCCATACCCTCAAAGTCAATCATCAACACAGCAGCCAGGCTCTGCTTACCAACCAATAGGTTTCCAAACTCCTCAGTACCCTTCATCCTCTGCACCACAACCAGGAACTTTTCAGCCACATCCCCCACCAGGCCCTGGCTACCAGAACCAGGTATCCTATTCCTCCCGCATGTATGCTCAGTCCTCCTACCAGACAGACCTTGGCATGCAGCAACATGGTCACCAGGGCTTCCATCAGCCTGGTCAGCCCATACCAGGACAGAGCCTTCCCTACCCTACCCACAGCACTTACCAACCTGGCCTCTCCTACCAGTCCCAGGCAGAAATCCTTACAGTCCATCAAAGACCAAGGCAGATTTCTTTGGCTGACCTTGAGCAAAAACTCCCCACCAATTATGAAGTTGTCAGCAATCCAGCAGCATCAGTGGCCACATCCGCTCCAGATATTAATTTTGGTTCAGTTTACAGCAATGCATATGGACAATACCGCCCCCCTGAGCCTGGCCTGACTCACTCTGCAGACAGTCCCAACTCTGCTTATGCTTCAGATGGTCTCTACACTTCTAACCTAGAGCAAAATATTCCTAGGAACTATGTCATGATTGATGACATCAGTGAGTTGACAAAAGACAATACTAGCCAATCTGCTGATACTCTAGGCCATCCTGTAGGAGGGCGGTATCGCAGTGAGAATGGTCCCACACGTGGGAGTGTTTATGGTAGGCCTGAAGATGAGCCTGCGGATGCTTATGGCAGACCTACAGGCACAACAGTTTACCAAAGCACAATGGACAGTCGCACCAGCACCACTGTGAGTGGAGGTTCTTCCTATTACTATGATGATTATAAACACACATCACGGAGCAACTCCAGTAGCCACAAACTCACATCCAAGAATCTTGCCCCTGCAGTAGTCTCTACTAAACGTAGTAAGCACAGAAAGCAGGGAATGGAGCAGAAGATTTCTAAATTCTCCCCCATTGAGGAAGCACGAGATGTGGAGTCTGATCTTGCCTCTTACACAATGACTTCAACAGGAGGCAGCTGTACAGTTGTGTCCAGATCCAAGAAGCTTCAAGATGATGTCACTTATGGGATGAAAAAGAATGCATATGACCAGCAGAAATATTATGGCACCAGCCGTGAGGGTCTAGAGGAGGAGGACCGTATGTATAGCTCTGGAAGGTCTAGGTCTACAGGATATGGCATGGACAAGATTTCCTCCAGAGATTCCACAGGCCACAGGAGTAAATCCTATGAGAGGGATGCAATGGAGCGATCTCAAAGAAGCAGCCGCAGCGGAAGGCCTCCCATGCGCAGCCAGACTTCAGAAGAAGAGAGTCCACTCAGTCCTGTTGGGAAGCCCGTAGGCATAGGAAGGACCTCTGGCATATCAGAAGCCCATGATTTGAGAAACCAGTATGGTTCTAGCCATTCCCTGCCAGATGTGCAGGACCATCACAAGAAAGACTTGCCCAGAAGTCATGTCTATAAACCTGATGACCCTTACCTTGTAGATGACATGCATTGTGCTGTTTCTGACAGTGAAGGTAACTGGTGCTGAATCATTTGTGATGCATGAAATTAATTCCTCCCACCTTTAAAGTGTGCTGGAAAGGGCTGTGTGCCAAGTGTGGAATTTTGTGAGCACCATCATTCCTTTGTCTTTTTCTTTGTCTTCAAAAATGAAGCCAAATATGCATGTTTCGCATTTCTGTTTTGGATGTATAAATTTTCAGTGTAAAGTGATGTCTTCTGTTTTTTACATGTTTTTGGATTCCTCAAAATGTGCATGGCTCTGGGATGAAGAGCATGTTTTCCCAGTTATTTTGCATGGCTTCACTCTGCATGCTATTCCTCTCCACATATAAAACAACTGACTGATAATGTTTGTTTTGATTTTGAAAAGCCTATCATTTGGGCCAAGAGGAGACTGACTGGTTTGAGAAACCACGGGATGTCCGTACTGAACGCTCAAGACATCATGGAAGTGGAAGTCATTCATCCACAGGTAGGCGTAGTAAACATACCTACCATGATTATGACGAACCCCCAGAAGAATATTGCCCCCAGGATGATTACAGCCAACAACGCCACTCCTCCTCTACATCATCCCGGGACCACCGTCACCACGGCAGTAGCTCTGGCAGACACAGCTCTTCCCGCCACTCCTCAGAGGATCCCAGGTCCTCCCGTTCATCTAGGATACACCCCAAAGATCCATTGGGTCGCTCTGATGGCAGGAGCTCCTCATCTACACAGAGAAGGAGTGGTCCAGACTCCCGATCTGCCCAAGGAAGCCCCCGGAACTCAGGAGAATTCTCTCGTGATACAGCATCTGGTCATCACCATGGCACTGGGGGAAGAAGTCAGAAACCACAAGGAGATCGCTCAACCTCCAGGAAGCAGGATCCCTCTGCAGTGTCTAAACCACAGCAGCAACAGCAACAGCAGCAGCTCCCTCAGGGACCTGCAGGGCAGCAGCGGTCAGGTGGTCAGGGTCAGTCTGGTAGACATCCAGGCTCTGAACCAATTGATGGCACCCAGCAAGCCCAGCAGCAGCATCAGCAGAGTATACAACAACAGCAGCAACCAATGCAACATAGCCAGAGCCCCCAGAGCATCCAGCCCACAACATCCACTGCAGGAGTTGGATCAGGACAACAGCAGCCCAAATCTGGTCAAACCCCACCACAGGGCCGACAGTCAGGCGTAGGGCAGCCAGCTGTCACAACGGTTAGTAGATTTAAGCCTGCTTTTTGCTTTACCTACCTTAAATATCCAATCATTAGTATTTTAAGGATGTGTTATTAGTCTGATATTTTCTAAAGAAGCTAATTATGATGACAGATAATATTAAATCCATATTAATATATAATATTAATTTAATTATTAAACCTTAAAAACAGTTAAAGACTGAACAGGTTGATGCTTTTGGTTTGTAGACTGGCAGAAAAATCAGCTCTCTCAAAAATTATACTTTGTGTAGATAGTGGCATTAAATAAATTATACTGTACACAGACTGAAGTTGGGAAGGGAAATCAAGAATTACACAACTGAATATGATTGTTTTTTGAGTAAACACATGTGATCATGCTATGATATGATATGATTATCTGAAAAAGTCTAAAATTAAATATAGTAGTAGTTTTCCTTTTTTTGCTTAACTTTTTGCAGGCAAAAATGGATGCCACACCTTCAGCAGCAGCAACAGGAATGAAATCTACAACAGGAGTCCCAACAGCACCTCAGCCTACAAAAATAGCTACACCTCCTCTAACAGGCATTGGTAAGTCTCCCTTCCACCATTTCCTTAAATCACACAGTGAGTGACCTTAAGCAAACATTGTATATGATGTTTATTTCACTTGTTGTTTGCAGGCTCTAAGGCTGCCCCTGTTGGGATTGGTAGCAAATCTGGAGGAATAGGGAGCGCTGCAGCGGGACAGGCACCTGCAGAAGGGGAAAATGTTCTCACCAAAATCCTGCAAGGAGGGGCAGCAGAGCAGGCGGGAAAACTAGGAGATGGTACAGAGTTGAATAAATAAATATTTAAGAAATTGTATTACAGGTTGTGTTTGGGTCTAGGAATTATATATAGAATGCCTCAAGGTAGCAAAAAATAAATAAATAAATATTGGGATTTCTTGAATGGGTATTTCACTTTTCTCATATTTGCTTCTTCTCTGTTTTGCACAGCTTTGTCTGGCCTTGGGAAGAAGTTCACTTCATTTTTTTAAACTGAAGAGAGGAGGGTAAGTGAATTCAGTTTAATTGTGAGTGATGCACAAAATATTTTGGTTTTTTATACTTTATAGAAACATGGACTGGATTTAGGATTGCTTGGTTATCAACAGAAGTTATGAATTTCTTCCTTGCAAATTATGGAACTTTTGGAAATAGTAATATATATACTTACTGCTTTATTTGTTTATTTTGAATCACCTTTTTTCAGGGTATTTAGGGGTGAAATGAGATGAATTGGTAGCTTTGGTCCTGAAAAACCTATGAAACTGCATCACATACATTTGACATGAACTAAACAAAGAGATCTGGAGTACATCAGTGAGTATCTCATTAAAATACCCATTTAAATTTAAATGTTTTGGTGGTAGGACAGCATCATCTTCAAGATGTATGACAAGTAATTTAGTAATAACCTATTTACTATGTGTTGTGAGACTTGCACCATATCAAATAATGCAGTAATGCAGTAACTTCTTAAACTGATTCTTTCAATTTTACCTCATTATTTTAGTTTATAGTAATAAATGCTGAGATTGTAAGCTTTGAAAACATAGAATGTTGTCAGACTTTGATTAATGGATTAAATGTTTTATTAGTTGTATATTTACATAGATTAGCTCAGTCAATTTTTGCATATTGAGAAGCACAGTGATAATTCATTAAATGCTGTGATTGTATACTTGAACTGATCCGCTGTACCTTTCCCTTAGCTGGAATCAAAGGATGCCTTGTCAGCAGTGAATTCCCCAGACATGGGCACACGATTGAAGTAAATGAAATAAGCGTGATTGCTTTGTCAGCATGGTGTTACAAGGCATGAGCACAGGACTGAGAAGGCCTGAAAGTAGGTGGATGCCTTGACAGAACTTTTGTCCTAGAATGATTGTGGAGACGTCCACTGCCTCATTCGACAAAGAGTAAGTTGCTAGATGCTACACAGATGCATCTGTGAGCGTACTGTACAGCTTTGTGTGTGCTCATGTATGTATGCTTTGGCTGCTGGATTAATGATTGACAAAATTTAGTGTTGGTGAATTTTTCATTGAATTTTTGTTTAAATAAGCACTTTGTTTCTTTGGTTCAGTGCTGTTTCGGGTCAGCTTATTAAAAGCCACATTCCGCCTGAACTTTGTGCTGCAGAGCAGAGATTCCAAAGTCAAGAAAAAGAGAGGTCGACACTAGAACAGTTTACCTTTTTACTCCACTGACTATAATCTGGGCCAGGCACACTGGGCTATAATTAGCCTGAGAAGGCTAACTCTGGCTTGACTTTAATTTCACACACGTAAAGACACACTCCCAAGAGCACATGCAGGTGAACAGAATCATGACTCATGGTAACCATCACTCATTACACAGAAGAATGAACTAATGAACTAATTCTGTTCAATGGAGTCAAACAGCAAAAGCACAAATAAAGCAGAATTAAATGCACTTTAGCTTTTGTCAAAACAAATCTTTTATTCAGCTGTTATGCTGTCTGTGTTGACATTTGGATTAATATCAGTCATCTCTGTATCTATGGCCAGTCTGAAGATTCAGAGGGGGAATGGGGAGATAAACGTGACTGGGTGCTTCACTGAGCAGCATTCCAGCCAGCTCAACCCAGTGGATTACAGCCGATAACAGCAGCGATGTGATAAGCTAGAGTATTATGGGAAGTAAGGGTCAGTAGGTTGGCAGAGCTGTAACATACACATAGCATTTGCAAAACGCAGGCATGGTGAAAATTTAGAGGCTCAGGTCATTCTAAAATGTATTTTTTATTACATATTTTGGTAATTTTTATTTCTTTCATTTATATTAGTTTGGTTTGTGTTGCAGCATTAATATAGTGTTTGCATCTGGTCTGGTGAACTTCACATTAACAGTTATTTATTTATGCCTACATTCACATCTTCACTGTCTTTGTTTCAGGTGAACAACAATGGGGACAACAATGAGGAGCGAAGGGGACTTAAGTTCTGCTGAAAGCCTCCTGGGATCTGTATGACGGTAGAAGACCTGCAAATTGAGGCACCTGGATATCATGGGAGAAATTCAGTGTGTTTAGCCATGCATGTCCATTCTTTCAAACCACTCAATAAAGGAAGCCTCACAGCACCCTCTACACGGATTTAAATGGAACCCCACTCATGTCTGCGGAGTGCACCTGTGTCAAGGAGTTTTGATTTTACACTGATGTCTTCAGAGCCTTTTCTTGCAAAAACTGAAAAAATGAAAAAATTGGACATGTTTTCATAGGTTTTTCCTTGTACCAAATATACCAATCTTAGCACACAGTGACAACACATACCTGGAGCAGACAAGTTCTATCATGGCAATGACAACCAAACTGAAGACTCCAAAAGTCCTCAAATGCTTGGTTTCTCTGGTCTCTACAGTACATTCCAACATAGGGGATTTGACCCTGTCTTTGAATGTGTTTTTATTTCTCCTCTTTTTGTTTTGATGTCTACAGAATGCATTGTGTAAATATGGACCTGAGAATGCACGCACAAATATTTGAAAAACTGAAAAAAGAAGCTAATTTTCACCACCAATGAGATGCCACAAGTCATTAGCTGTAGGTTTTTAGTGAAGGGAATTGCTACCAGTGTGCCCACAAGTGTGAGATTCACACAAATGAGAGGACCAAATAAAAGAGTGGCCACAGCTCTTTATTAGCCATTGCCATGCCATCATTACAGTCAGCCCCAGAGCCTTCTGGGACTTTTTCATTTTTTATTCATGCGTCTCATCTTTCAGTTTCTTTTCATTTTTGAATGGAAGAGCCTTATTCAGTACACGTTTTTACTTGTATACCTCATATGTTTTAAAACGTCAATATCATGCATTTCTTTTTACACAACTGTATACTATTGTATGTACATAAAACAAAATCAGAAATCTAATTATGTAAATTTGTCATTTGTGTATTTATCGAAACATTTTCCAGTGACTTTCGTTTGTTGTTGTTCTGTGTTTTTCTTTGCTAAAACATTATATTTTTCACTTTTTGTTTGAGTCTGTTTTCCTGCATCAAATAATTTGCTTGTTGATTTTTAAAAAGCAATAGCATGCAGAAAATGATATATAGCACAATGGTATAAATGTTATTTAAATTAGTGATTGGTAATATCAAACACTTCTGTCGATAAATAGATGTACTACAATTTGTCAGAGGGTTTACAACTACAGTACCGTGTCCAGATATGCATGGTATGTGCAGACGCATAAGAACATGCAGACAGGTACAAACACACATACCGACACTGTCTCAAACTCGTATGCACACACACACGCACTGTAGATGTTACATATTTTGCATACACTTCACAGCCCAAAGTTAATTGGGTTCTTCATCAAACAGACCTGTTAACTTCCTGCTGATTAATGAGGGTACCAATTCATCAACAAGATGATCTTACTAACAAGCTGGGCCCACTGCCTCTATTTGTGCAAAGACACACACACACAGGCAAATACACACATACAAATGCAAACAGATACAGGAGAGGACGAAAGCAATTATTCATTCAAATGTTCTATGCAATGACTCATTTTGAACCTGGAAGTGATTCAGCCTAAAACTGTCTATTGTCATCACATATTCACAAGAAAACAACAAAATTCTGGACAAAGATAGTTAAACAAAGAAGTCATAAAAATGTTTTTACTTAGCAATTTGTCTGTATGAATTTGAATATTGAATATTGAACTAGAATTTTTTTTTTTAATTTTTGTGGCGTGTTTTGACCCCCCCACTCCCCACACGGGGGCCTTGTTGCCAAAGGGTAAACTGTGTACACTGTTGATTTTGAATGTCCACCGTCATGTTGCTTTGAAGCATGGGTTTGCTTGGCTTTGTCTGGCTGTTTGTAAGCCCTCATTGAGTTTTTGTGCATTTTGGCTGACCTGGGCTCCTCAGTGTTTGGCTTGCAGTGACTGTCTGTGCTGCTATAAACCTGTGATACAGATGGTCAGCACTTCTCATTAATATGTGTCAATGTACATATTGGGTGTCAGTATAAACTGTGGGGTGAATGGAATGCTTCTATCAGATATTTCATTGTTGATTAAACCACTCACCAGCCAAGTCATTGGAAAGGTGCATGATTAGAACTTATACAATATGCTTGGAAGTTGTTGCTGAATTAAAAGAAGTAAGGCATGATTTCACCAAGGTTTTGCTAACAAACCTTGACTTTCAAAGGCCAACATAGAGACTATTGATGAGTAAAATGTTCAGCCAGTCATTTACAAATCAGGGCATGTCATTTTGAAAGCACAAGCCTGACTGGTAGCACTTGCTGCTGTGTGAAAACAGCAGTATGGAGGTTGCATAACAGTGCCTCCAACTGAACAGAGTAAGATTTTCAAACAAAAAAGAAAAAAAAAAGGTGAAGATGCTCTCTGGTCAATATGAGGTGCATGAGACAAAACAGCCTTCAGTGCAGCCATTCAGATAGACAAAGGCAGATACACATTCTTACTGTAAATACAAATTCATTCTTCTGTACAGCTTTTGAGTGTTGAGTACGGCTGTCATGTGCATCCCCATGCCGTATTTGCTGCCAACTTTTGTGTATAAAAAGAATATTTATTATCACAATGATGAGGATAGGCTCCAGTAGATCCCTGTGACCCTGGTGAAGCAGGTATGGAAAATGGATGGATGGATGGAAGATGAGGATGATGATGAAACTAATTATGATGATTACTATTATTGCATAAGCATAGTATATGTGGCTGACTTGTATTGACTGTTTACAACAGTGGAACAAAACTCTTATTCAGAAACATATCCAGTTTGTGTAGAGTATCTATACATATTGTGTGTGTTAAACAAGATGAAAAACACCTCCACGCCAATTGCAGAGTAGGATGCCTTTGTCAGACTATCAGGGGGTTTGAAGGGTATGTTCTGCAAGGTGAGGAGAGTTAAGGGAAGAAGCAGAAAAAATGAAACAGAAAATCTGGAAAATGTTATTCACTGTTGTAAGTGCAATGGGCAAAACGTCAGTCGTGTATCCATTGTGACACCTTGTGTTTTATTCAGTGTATACCTGTAAACAGATAGAGTAAATTTTGGTGCATCATGTCAAGTAATGTGATTAATGAAAATACTGACCCTGCAATTTCCAAATGGAGAAAAGAATAAAAAGAAAATGAATACATTGTGGTTATTGTCTTTAGTCTGTGTGAATGTTACACCCATTTCCTTGCAGTGATGATA
Organism: Mastacembelus armatus; assembly: GCF_900324485.2. Lineage (NCBI taxonomy): Eukaryota > Metazoa > Chordata > Actinopteri > Synbranchiformes > Mastacembelidae > Mastacembelus > Mastacembelus armatus. The sequence continues at coordinate 12,975,279 of NC_046637.1, forward strand.
GAGAGACTTGGTAGCTTTGCTGAAGACAGAGGAGAGATCAAGAATACGAGCTTGAACACAGAGATTGTTCAGATAAGACCAGGCTTTACACTTAGATGCAGTGATGACTTAACCCAGTGGGTGGTAGGGAGGCAGGAGTGTTTGTCAATGCATACAGAGAGATAGACGTGTGAGAATATGTGACTGAGTCTGCATGTGTGCCAGGAAAGTTGAGAGAAATTAAATAGGCTCTAGTCACTTTGTCATTTATTCTCCAAGCAATTCCTCCCTGACTCATCAAACATGATGAGGATATGTGTTATATTTGAATGTTTCCAGATTTCTCACAATTTGACAGTAATTTTCCTCTGACAAACTATTGTGAATAACACAGCACAAAGTGGACCTGAAAAAATGGACAGACAGTAAAGGTTTTAGTCATTGAAGTTATTTTGTAAGATACTATAAGTAACTACAATTAAAAACCTGAATGTGTTCCACAAATATTTACAGACCTCAGTATGCTACAAACACAGTGTATGATGCTTCTTCTAACAACATCTGAAATCCTGTCGTGTGTGTGTATGAGGGAGGAGGACCCACACGCAGCTACGATAAGGAAAGAAACTATTTAAATAATGTTCGGTTGGAGACGAAGGACGTCTCGGCCCAGGAAAATAGCTCCCTGGTGAGCGGTGGCTTGCTGGCTGCAGGCAGAGAAGGCCTGAGAGAAAATCAGCAGCACACTGCTAGCAGGAGCGGAGGAGAATATCCAAGGGTCAGAGGTGCACAGGTTTGAGGCTGACCAAAGTCCGGGGGTCTGCCCCAATAACACTCCAGGATGTAGGGTAACCCGGGTGGATGGCCCTTCAGGCCGCTGTGAGCCCTGCGTTGTTCAGGTCAGCCCCTCAGGCGAGTTGGGACCTGCGACCCCTCAGGCAAACCAGAATCCGGGGAGGTTCCGGAGGACGGACTCTCAAGTAGACAGGAATCGGCTCCCTGTAAAATATAGAATAGAATTTAAAATCCTTCTTCTCACATACAAATCCCTTCATAATCAAGCTCCTTCATACCTTAAAGACCTCATAGTACCATATTATCCCAATCGACCACTTCGCTCTCAGAGTGCAGGTCTACTTGTGGTTCCCAGAGTTTCCAAAAGCAGAATGGGAGGCAGAGCCTTTAGTTATCAAGCTCCTCTCCTATGGAACCAGCTCCCAGCCTGGGTTCAGGAGGCAGACACTCTCTATACTTTTAAGGCTAGACTTAAAACCTTCCTCTTTGACAAAGCATATAGTTAGGGCTGGCTTCAGGCAACCCTGAACCATCCCTTAGTTATGCTGCTATAGGCCTAGACTGCCCGAGGACCATCGGTGCACTGAGCTCCACTACCCTAACCCCCCCATTTCCCTTCCCCTCCCCTCTCTTCTCTCCTCCCACCTCATGTATATTCCACCATTGAAGCTTACTAACTTTGTGTTCTCTCTCTCCCCTAGTTTGTGCTCTCTCCCTCTCTCTCTATTCTCTCTGTACCTTCTGCAGGTGTCCCTGGTCCTGGAGCTGTATATCGCTGATGTGCAGTTACTGGTCCCACCAACCTGCAGTGTCTATTTGTTGTTTATTGTTGCTGTTCATTTCTCTCTGCTCTATGCACTCACCCCAACCGGTCGAGGCAGATGGCCGCCCAAACTGAGCCTGGTTCTGCTGGAGGTTTTTTCTTCCGTTAAAGGGAGTTTTTTCCTCTCCACTGTCGCCAAGTGCTTGCTCATAAGGGATTTGTTGGGTTTTTTTTTGTTTTAGTTTTTGTAAAGTGCCTTGAGATGATTTGTATTGTGATTTGGCGCTATACAAATAAAATTGAATTGAATTGAATAAGCAATGGTCCAAAGAATCAGGCAAGAAGTAGTACACGTAGAAATCAGGCAAGATAATATACAACGCTCAGGAAGGCGGGTGAACTGGAAATACTTCACACCAGTAAATTGTGTTGGCCAGGTTAAGTAATGTGGACCCGGGATATGAGTGTAGAGGCAGAAATTATGGTATCAGTCATTACTCAGGAGCGTGCTCCCTCTGCTGGTGTGGCGTTACAGTTACACTTATTGTTTGACATTTAGCAATTAGGAAATTGAAATTTCTTATACTCATTTGTGATTATCTTCATTTATTTTTATACTTAATTTTAGGTGAGATGCATTTTATGGAAAACATTTTACCTGTTTAGTAGTTATGCATAGGATAAACAGGAGGGTTGTGTTAGGAAAATGTTTTATTCTGTTCAGTTGTTTACATATATCCTTACAATTATCTTACTATAAGTTTTTGTTTCTTAATTCTGAGATGTCTGAAAGATACCTTTTGCCATTTGTGGGCTGGAGAACAACAACAGGATGGTTGACCATATTTTAACCCCATTTTAGTGCCTTGTCTTAGAGATGGATGACCACAGTTCTGGTCTCTTATCTTAATCCAGAAGATGATTGACAGCTCTTTAACCCATTCTGGGTTTAAGCTTAATGTGCCCTCACCTCAAGAAGAGTGAGCAGGTCCAGAGCACTCCTTCTTTGCATGCAATTCTGGTCATAGTAAGCTATAAAATGTCTAGCCTGGATATGCCTAGCCAGTGATCTCTCACTCTGCATTCAGTATGCTTAGTGACAGTTTAGTCCTTGTGCAAGTACTCTAAAGTTCGTCCTCTGAGTCTATTTTGTTAAGAATTTCCCTAACAACTGTTGAACAGACCATCAGGTTAATATTAAACAACTATTAAGGCATGAACAGAATTAGAAAACAGGGTAGACCAAGTAAGTAATTTTATAATTTCATCCATTATCTACCAGTTATCCTGAAACATCCAGGGTCATGGAGAGCTGGACACTGAGTGAGAGGCACAGTACACCCTGGACAGATCATCAGTCTATAACAGGGCTGATACATAGAGACAAACACTCACATTCACATTCACACCTTATAGAGTCACTGATTAACCTAAATCCAAAACTACGTCTTTGGACTATAGGAGGAAGCTCGAGTACCCACAGACATAGGGAGAACATGCTGACTCTACACAGTAGGGCTCCAGGGTTGAACAGGTGACAGTTCTCCATATGCATGTAAATTGGATTGGCTTTTTAGCATTTACTCAAACATGTAATACTGTTACTGTAACAATGTAGTTATTGTTTTCAGAGAGAGACAAAGAAATGTTCAGTAAATCTTTGGCGGCTTGAGTCATGTTGGTTGGCAGACTGCCAAGTGTTGAGTTGGTGGTGACGTGCGCACATATTATCAAAGCTCTTAGGCTGTTTAAGTCATTTGCTTTCCTGAGTCCATAATTGTCAGAAAAGCAATTCGAGATAACAAATCTCCATAATATAACAATGAAATCCTGTAAATGCAAAACAGGATAAGGCCTTAAACCGAAGCTTAAATGCAATGTTCTTAGTGCTGATACAGAATATGAAGTGTTTGATTATAATTGCATAGACTACACCCTCAAACATTACATTAAGATATGAAAAGATTAAAATTAACCTTTGCCAAAGTCTGCTGCTAAAAGAAATATCTTTAATGGGGTCACTAAGCAGCAAACCAAACTATAAAAATGTTTTGAAACTGAAATTTGAAACATGGTGAGGTGAAATTGTTTGCTAGCACGTGAAGTTGAACTCGGAGAAGCAAACTTTAAAGTTTCCATTTTAAGAAAGCAATTAACCCCACTGTACATATCAGAAACATAGGTCCATGATTAAAACACCACTAAAATGACTGTATTAGATGATATGGCCTTTCAATGTGGATGCTGTAATACTTAAAGGGCTCAATCTAAGCTCTAAAGAGATTTATTGCTGGGTCAAACAGCCAACACTATAGCATTAGTTCTTAACCTTTTATTAATATCTAAAATTACTCATGCCCCCTCCTCTTGCACTGTTAGAGGTAATTTTGTCTATAGTGCCTAATAGATGCTAGCTGCAGTCATGGGTAAGTGTCCTACTTCTGATGACACACTGCACCATGCTATTGCCAGAGCTCCTGGAAGCGTTGGCAAGCAGAATGGCCTGTTACTTCCATTAGCAATGACCTCAGAAGCAGTCTGTGACTCACACTCAAATGATGGCAAGTGTGAGAGAGGTAGAGAAACTATAGAAGCAGGGAGTGATCAGAAGCAATAACCACTCATCCTATTAATTAAATGTTATTGTTACAGTCATTATGCACACAAATTGCTGGAATTCATTTGTTTTTTTTTTTAACTCAGCTGACTCCCAGTGTTACAGCCATATGATGTCAATATTCAACATTTTTAAGAGACACTTACTTTCCGTGTGAATACAGAGGCCTTAGGCTGAATGTCTTCCAGAGACACAAAATAGAAACCCTTTGATGTAGAAAAGTACGGTGGCCGAGAAGGGCAAACGCGCTGCAAAACAAAAACGCTGCAAAAGAGAAACGCTGCAAAACAGAAACGCTGCAAAAGAGAAACGCTGCAAAACAGAAACGCTGCAAAAGAGAAACGCTGCAAAACAGAAACGCTGCAAAACAAAAACGCTGCAAAAGAGAAATGCTGCAAAACAAAAACGCTGCAAAACAGAAACGCTGCAAAACAAAAACGCTGCAAAAGAGAAACGCTGCAAAACAAAAACGCTGCAAAAGAGAAACGCTGCAAAAGAGAAACGCTGCAAAACAAAAACGCTGCAAAAGAGAAACGCTGCAAAAGAGAAACGCTGCAAAACAAAAACGCTGCAAAACAAAAACGCTGCAAAAGAGAAACGCTGCAAAACAGAAACGCTGCAAAAGAGAGAACACAACGGAAGTGCGCCAGGCCGATAGGGGGACCGAGAGGGAGGGTGAGAGAGAGCTGTTCGGTGAGGGGAGTTAGCGTTACTGATGGGCGATACCACAGAATTTGGTATCGATCCGATACCAAGTAACTACAGGGTCAGTATTGACGATACCGATACCTTCTGCACCTTAAAGGAAAATCATTATTGCACAGTGTTGATTAATATCTTTATTGCAATGGCAACATGAATAATGCTCATGAACATAAATACTTGTTTAAATGCTAATAATAAAATGATAATAAATAAATAGCATTTCCCCTCGTAGTGGGTGAAAAATAGCACCACACAATGCTTCTTTTTCTATCTCTCTTCATGCTGCCGTGCCTGTCAGCACTGAGACGGAGGAGGTCCCTCCACGCTGCAGAGTGGAGAGAGTAATACTTCCTTCTGCAGTGCATGACTGGCTCTGGAAAGCTCTGACATCTGATTGGCTGCCATAATCATGTGATACGGAAGACCATTTAAAATACGCTTGGGCTGGTTTTCACACATCCAAAACTCTCAGAAGTGAAAACTAATTGCACGTTTTTTATTAGGAGTGGTATCGAGCGATACTTAAGAAAGTACCGACTCCAAAGTATGGAAGTATCGATTCCAGAGAGTCGATATTCCCATCCCTACTTAGCGTGGCTACGGCTGAAACAGTAGCCTGTTACCTGTTACCTGTTCTGACTAAAAACTTAATAAAGCAAAGTGACAAAAGAACGTCTGCTGGCTGTGAATTTAGCGGGCATTAGAGTACGTTTTACATTTATTATTTTTTAAAAACTTGGCCGTCATGTTTTACAGTATTATAAAAGTACAATGTTGTAAAAGATGACGGCCAAGTGTTAATTAACAAATGGAAAACGCACCTTCAGATCTCCCAACCCCCCCACGTTGTATGACATTTTGATCAAGTAAACAAATGTAACAGAACATTGTTAGCACATATTAGCACATGAGAACAATCATCAGAGGTCGCTCATTCAATTCTTTTGCAATTCAACACTATAACCTGCGTCATTACGCAGCCTCCAAAATGAGACGTGACTTATGTCACTACATGTGTCTCTCTCGCCTCTGTAAAAGTTCTTTGTTCATTGCACCCCTCAGTTCGGGGTCCCCCTATCGGCCTGGCGCACTTCCGTTGTGTTCTCTCTTTTGCAGCGTTTCTGTTTTGCAGCGTTTCTCTTTTGCAGCGTTTCTGTTTTGCAGCGTTTCTCTTTTGCAGCGTTTCTGTTTTGCAACGTTTCTGTTTTGCAGCGTTTCTCTTTTGCAGCGTTTCTGTTTTGCAGCGTTTCTCTTTTGCAGCGTTTCTGTTTTGCAGCGTTTCTGTTTTGCAGTGTTTCTGTTTTGCAGCGTTTCTCTTTTGCAGCGTTTCTGTTTTGCAGTGTTTCTCTTTTGCAGCGTTTTTGTTTTGCAGCATTTCTCTTTTGCAGCGTTTCTGTTTTGCAGCGTTTCTCTTTAGCAGCATTTCTGTTTTGCAGCGTTTCTCTTTTGCAGCGTTTCTGTTTTGCAGCGCGTTTGCCCTTGTCGGCCACCGTAGAAAAGGAATCTAAAAACAATTACAAGTGACTAAGGACCCAGTAACCAATTGATGTGTTAAATAACACCACAAGAGGCCAGCAGAGAGCAGAGCGACAATCCTATGAGCGCTAAATATGCCAGGATCAGGCTGCTGAGCAAAATGACAAATGAATGGAGCCAAGCAAATCTGTCTGCTCAGGTTTTCCTCCATCACCTGTCATTCACAGCCTTAATCTGCTTGCTTGTGAGTCCTACATCCTGTATAATCAATACACAACCCATTAATAATGAAACAACCCTTTTCTAAGCCTCTGCTTTCTTAATGGTCTTGTTTATAGACCAGTTTATATTTATAAAAAAATAAAAAATAAAAATCAATGTTAAGGAGATAATGACTAACCTTATGATGGGCTCCAAATGACGTCGAGGAGAGCCAATGGGAGCTGGGAGGGTTCTTGTTCAGTTGTTCCAGTTAATTTAAGAGATCAGTGTGCTTTCGTGAGTTCAGAACAGTTTCCTTGGAGTTTGGAGATTTGTGTGCGTTCATAGGAAAAAATAATGCAGTGCAGTATAATTTAGTTATCAAGAGTTAAATACTGAGTTTATAGTATTCTCCATGAGGCCGTTGTAATGGATGATGACGCAGCAGTTAATTCCTGACACGGAGAATTTCCAACTCATTACTATGGAAGCCAAATGCGCCACCTGGTGGACATTTCGAATAATGCTCTCAGAAAATTGTGTTACATGAATACCATGTATGTTTTTCCTATTCCTTTATTGTAATATGCTATTATTTGTATTTCAGACCACACACACACACACACACACACACACACACACACACACACACACACACACATACACACACATTTAAAGTGGAATAAATCAACACCAAAGGATCTGAATCCTGTACTGTGTTTTACTCACACTCTGGGGCGAGTACAATCTCCTAACCAGCATTGAGTAGCAACCTTCCTTTCAATCAATAACCTGAAATTACTGTCATGTCACAGAAAGATAAATCGCCTGAGTCTCTGGGTTTCAGAGGAGAATTAGTGCTTCAGTGCTCTAGTGGGGCAGTTATGTTAAAGCCTGTTTTGGTTTTATTTTGTAATTATCACTTTAAAATACAAAAATGAATGAATTAGAATCAAAGTTTTGAATGATGAAATTTGACTTTTATGATTTATGTGCTTTTTTTTATCTGAATGAAAATCACCAAGACAGAAAATCATCAATGTCGTTTGGGGTTTTCACAGTAAAAGCTCCATTGTGACAGCTGATTTTTTCTTCAAATGGACTCAATGCTACTTTTAGGCAGTACTTAGTAATGTCCAGTTTGGTGAGTGTTCAACCTAGGTGTGTAAAGATTTTAATTGAGGGCAGTGTGTTACGATTCAGTGGGTGTGGAAAAGAAGGAGAAGGCGTAGGACCCAAACGCAGGACACAGCTCCTGATGGCTGGGCAGCGGCACCGCTGGGCTCTGGCTCGCCTGCGCCGCAGTTGAACTTGGGCTGCACAGCAGGAGCTAGGGTTGGCGGAGGGTCCGGTTGGGCTGTGTGTGGCTCTGGAGGCCCATCCGGGGCACTGAGGACCGAGGTGCTGGAGAGAAGCCTCAGCGGAGATGCTGCCGTCGGCGCACTGAGGTTCTGGAAGCAGGACTGGGGCCTCAGCGGGGACGCTGCCGTCGGCACACTGAGGTCCATGTGGCTGAAGGGGAGGAACCTCAGCGGGGACAACTTCGTTGGCACACTGAGGTTCGTGCAACTGGAGCAGAGCCTCAGCAGGGACAGCACACTGAGGGGACGGCGTTGTCGGCACACTGAGGTTCTGGTGTCTACCTCTTCGGGCGGCAGCCACGCGGTCATCTAGGTTTCAGGACAGGAGACTCTGGCTGCAGCAGCTCTGGAGGCTTTGGGCTCCGGCAAGAAGGCAGCTCTGGGCTCCGACACTGGAGACTCTGGGTGGTGCTGGGCTTCGGCTGGGCTTTGGCTGGGCAGCACTGGACTTGATACGGTTAGCTCTTTCTGGCGGTGTTGCCTCTGGCTCCTGCCAGATAGTGCGAGCCTCCGCCAAGGTCAGCAGCAGGGGAAACTCATCATCAAGCACTGGAGGGAAGCGAGTCGGTGTCGAAGGATCTGGACCTCAGCTGGTGGTGAGGAGTGGGGGGATGAAACTCCGGTGTTGAAGGCTGGCAAGCCACTTGCCTATAATTGCCTATAATTGTTATTTCATCAGATGTTGATGATAAACAAATCAGAAGAGACAGAAATGTAACTGGTAGTAATGTAGGTAATATTGTTGGAAGAAGGCAGGCCAATCCGTGGTCTCCAACTGTCTGCAAAAGACAAGCAAATCTGCCTGGCCACCAGTCACAGTCTGATTGTTTTCCTGCTCCTGAAATTCCATAATGGAAACACAGATGAAAAAAGTATTCAGTCAATTGGTAAGCAAAGAGCTTCTTGATGCACTCACACAAAGAAAGAAAGAAAGAAACAGGGAAATGGGGAGGGTCTTGTTTGTGTTCAGGAAACAGCAATGATGATGTCTATCCAACAGGCCTTGTCAAGCACACTCAGTGACAGTGTTTACAATTCAAAATAGGATAAAGCCACTTTAATTCCAAGCGTCCTAAAGGCAGGCAAGAGCAGGGGGAAGGCAAGAGCTAGGGGGCATTGCTCTGTTTTGGAAAAGCCTGGAGGACTGCCTGTTCAAACACTTCTGAAGGACATACTCACCTCATGGTGAAGTCACAGTGTGTGGTGACATGACTTTAGACTGATACATGCTGTGACAGAAATTTCTTTCTTATACCTCCTCACAGGATCAGTTGTTACCCTCAGGCAATCTGATTTATAATACTGACTGTCTGAATAGTGGAAGGGAGCTGGTTCATTGTTTCGTGATAGATCTTACAATATGTCACTGCTGTGTTGGTTGTGGCATTCTTCTCACGTGTTTGCTTTTTAAGAGTGATTTGTCCCAGTTCTGAATTGCTTACAAGTTCAAACTTAAATGAACATTTTCACATTTTGGGAAATACTCTGGTTAGCTTTCTTGTTGAGAGATATCATATGTGTATTTATTGATATAAAATACATATGATACATACTTTGCCCTGTAACTCATGGAGCAAGCCTAAAAATCTAAACAGATTTTGCTCATCACAGCAGAAAACAGAATGCTGAGTAACCCCATGTGCTAAAAGACATTGCATTGTTTTAGCGGGTGACTTTAATATTCATGTTGATAATCTCAATGATGGAAATGCAAAAGAACATCCTGGACAACTGTGGGCTTTCTCAGCATGTAACAGATTCAACACATAACTAGGGACACATACTGGATCTAATAATTTCTAAAGGTCTTAATATTTCTGAGGTGGTGGTGAGTCTGAGCAAACAAAAACATGTGGGGTTCCTCAAGGGTCTATTCTTGGACCTCTCGCATTCAGCATCTACATGCTGCCCCTTGCTGAGATCATGGAATACTACAACATTGCACACCATAGTGCATTCATCAAATCAAAGAGTGGATGTGCCAGAATTTCCTCCAGCTAAATGCAGACAAGACAGAAGTGAATGTTTTCGGCCCCAAAAATGAAAGGTCAAAGATCAGTGCTCACCTTGACTCCATGGTATTGAGAAAGTTACAAATCAAGCCAGAAACCTTGGTGTAATCATTGACTCAGTCCTGAATTTTAACACCCACATAAAAGACATCACTAAATCTGCCTACTACCACCTGAAAAACATTGCTAGAATAATGGGTTTTCTGTCTAAACAAGAAAACCTTGTTCATGCATTTATCTTCAGTAGGTTAGATTATTGTAATGGCTTGTTTACAGGTCTTAGTAAAAAAAATCAATCAGGCAACTGCAAACACCAGGAAACTAGACTATATCACACCAGTCCTCAGATCACTACACTGGCTTCCTGTGAGTCAAATAATAGATTTTAAAATCTTATTACTAGTTTATAAAGCACTAAATGGTCTTGGACCAAAATATATTCAAAATGTATTAATTCCCTATGAAGCATCCAGGCCCCTCAAGTCATCTGGGACAGGTTTACTGTGTGTCCCAGAACCAGAACCAAACAAAGTGAAGCAGCATTCAGTTACTATGCTCCTTACCTGTGGAACAAACTTCCCGAATACCTGAGGTCTGCGCAAACTGTCAGTTCATTGAAATCAGGCCTGAAAACACTATTGTTTACTGCTGTTTTCTCATAATTGCTCATCCATATTTTCTTAATGTGCTTTTATTTGCCCAATACATCTTATCTTATTCTATTGTATTTTATTTCAATGTCTTTAGTTTTAAATACTCTTTTTCATGTTTTTAATGTAATTAAATGTCATGTATATATTGAATAATTTAGTGCAGAGGCATTTAAGTGTTCTCTGAACCTGTATTATTCTATTTTTGTCACGAATTGCGGACGGTGTGGCACAAAGGAGGAGAGGTGAGGACCCAGGTGCAGGACAACAAAGGCTTTATTTCCAAACTTAAGGCAGTAACAATACTCACTAAACTCAACTCATTCATTCAATGATCTGGCGGGGAACAAAGGAAAGAGGGAGGTATAAATACAGAGAACACAAGGGTGATTAACCACAGGTGAAAAGGATAACCAATAAACAACAGGTGAACCCAATGAACACAAATGGCGAACGTGAAGCTGCCGGGGACCAGTGCACAGGGAAAAGGGAAGCTGCGGGGAAGCTGCAGCTGCTGCTGAGACGGCCGGGGAAGCTGCTGCTGAGGCGGCCGGGGAAGCTGCTGCTGAGGCGGCCGGGGAAGCAGCGGGCACGGCTGCTCGGGACACTCAGGAGGAGACTGCTGTAGCGGCAGGTCAGGGAGCTCTGCTGGCTGCCGCTCCGGCGGCGACGGCTCTAAAGACCGTAGTGGCTGCCGCTGCGGTTCTGGATGCTCTGGCTCCGGCTGCAGAGGAAGTTCTGGCTCCGGCTCGGGCTGCTGAGGAAGCTCAGGCTCCGGCTCGGGCTGCTGAGGAGACGTTGGGGATGCTGAGGTCTCGGGAGACGCTGGTGACGCTGACGGCCGGGGAGACTGCTGTAGAGACGGCCGCCCAGGAAATCCGAGTTGCAGCAGCCTTTTCTGGTGAGCTGGAGACTGGGGAGCCAGGGACTGAGGGACTGGCGGCGCCTGAGGAAGTGGCCGGAGAGGAGCGGGCTGGGCCTCGGCGCGTGTAGCTTGGTTGCGGCGCCGAGGGACTGGGACAGGCAGCGGCTGCTGCGGCTCAGGGGACGTGGGCAGCGGCGGCTGCGGCTCAGGGGACGTGGGCAGCGGCGGCTGCGGCTCAGGGGACGTTGGCAGTGGCGGCTGCGGCTCAGGGGACGTTGGCAGCGTCTGCTGCGGCTCTGGGGACGTTGGCAGCGGCTGCTGCGGCACTGGGGACGAAGGCAGCGGCTGCTGCGGCGGCTCGGGAACCTCTGGTGACGGCTGCTCGGGACACGGCTGCTCGGGACATGGCTGCTCGGTACACGGCAGCTCAGGACACAGCAGCTCAGGACACGGCAGCTCAGGACACGGCAGCTCCGGCAGCTGTTGCGGTGGCGAGAATCTGGGGTGGAGCTCCAGCGGGGACGCGGTCGTCGGCGCACCGGAGCTCACGGAACCAGGCAGGGGACAGGAACCAGGCTCCAGCGGGGACGCTGACATCGGAGCACAGGAGGTCTGGCTGGTCGAGTTGAGCTCCAGCGGTGTCGGCCCTGACACCACGCTGGGGCTCGGAATCCAGGAGTCGGGCTCCAGCGGGGACGCTGACGTCGGCGCACTGGAGACCTGGCTGGTCGGGTTAAGCTCCTGTGAGGTCGACCAGGACACCACGCTGGGGCTTGGAATCCGGGAGTCGGGCTCCAGCGGGGACGGCTTCGTCGGCACACTGGAGCTGGGAAAGCAGGTGGAGACCTCATCGGGGGCGGCGTCGCGGGCGCGCTGAGGCGGAGGGATCCAGGGCAGAACCTCGGCGGGGACGTCATCGTCGGCGCACCTAGGCTCTGGAAGCTGGACCGGGACCTCAGTGGGGACGTCTTCATCGGCGCACTGAGGGTCCGGAGCTTGGGACAAACCCTCAGTGGGGGCGTCGTCGTCGGCACGCTGAGGGCTCGGAGGTGGAGACTTGGGAGACTTGGCTGGGCATGCTCCAGCGTTAACGGCCGAGTCGGCACGCTGGAGGTCGGGCAGGCAAGACTGGGCTCCGGCGGGGACGGCCACGTCGGCACACTGGAGCTCACGGGACTAGGCTGGGAAGGTGCCTCAGCGGGGACGTCGTCGTCGGCGCACTGAGGAGCTTGAATCCTTGGGGGAGCTTCAGCGGGGACGCTGTCGTCGGCGCACTGAGGCCCCAGGATCCGGGGCAGAACCTCAGCTGGGACGCAGTCGTCGGCGCACTGAGGGTCCTGAAACTGGGGAAGGCCCTCAGTAGGGACGCTGTCGTCGGCATGCTGAGGGCTGGGGAGACTTAGGAGAGGTGAGAGGGGAACCTCAGCGGGGACGCCATCGTCGGCACACTAAGGCTGCAGGATCCGTGGGGAAGCCTCAGCGGGGACGCTGACGTCGGTGCCCTGAGGGTTTAGGATCCTGGGCGGAACCTCCGCGGGAACGCTGTCATTGGCGCACGGAGGTTCAGGTTGCTGCTGCCGCGGCGGGGTGGTGACTGGGAGCTCCAGCGGCGAGAGACGACTGGGCTCGGACTGCCGAGTTGATATTTCCGCCGCCCTGCTCCGACGCCGTCGCTATCGGCGATCCCGTCGAGTGGCGAGGAGGGACTCAGGCTGGGCAGCAGCGGGTGTGCCGCCGGTGGAGGCGGGGACCAGGTCCCAGGGAGCCAGGGACTCGGCCTTCAGCTCCTGCCAGATGGCGCGTGCCTCTGCTGGGGACAGCCGCTGAGGCTCAGGAGCTGGTGGCGGGAGAACCGGTGTCAGAGGCTGGGAGTCTGGCGACTGGGACACCGGGATGAGGGAAGAATCCGAGGTGGTGGGAGACCGAAACTCCGGTGAAGGCGACTGAAGAGCCGCGAGGCACCTGCTCTTGACGCCTTGGAAAGGAGCCTGCTGCTCTCTGCCTTCCTCCAGAAGAGCATGGAGGAAGGAGAAGAGCTGGAACGCTGTCTTTAGGCTTTCCTTGGAGGTGTCCGCCGGCGTCTGCGGCAGTCCCCGCAGCTGTTGGCCACACACCATTAGTCCCAGCGTGTAATCTGGGGCGAAACCCAGACACATCCGGAGCGCTTTCACACAGTCCTTAAGAAATGGCTCCAGGAACAAATTCTCGGCCGGTCCTGCTGGGTCCGTTTCAGGCCGGATCATTCTGTCACGAATTGCGGACGGTGTGGCACAAAGGAGGAGAGGTGAGGACCCAGGTGCAGGACAACAAAGGCTTTATTTCCAAACTTAAGGCAGTAACAATACTCACTAAACTCAACTCATTCATTCAATAATCCGGCGGGGAACAAAGGAAAGAGGGAGGTATAAATACAGAGAACACAAGGGTGATTAACCACAGGTGAAAAGGATAACCAATAAACAACAGGTGAACCCAATGAACACAAATGGCGAACGTGAAGCTGCCGGGGACCAGTGCACAGGGAAAAGGGAAGTCTCTACCAAATAAAGGTCTCCCGGCAGGAAGTCCCAAAGGGCTTGTTTTGATTTACTTTCATCTGTTTGACATTCTTTTACCTGTTTTATCTGTTTTATTATGTTTATTTTATTTTTTTATTTTAATGTGTTTTGTTTGTACATGCTCTTCTCCATGTTTTTAATGTAAATTCATGCCTTTGTAAAGCACTTTAAATTGCCTTGTGTATGAATGGTGCTATACAAATAAATTTGTTTTGCCTGGCCTTGCCTTACTTAGTATCATTTCCTTTTACTTTCACTCTACAATCCATCCATTTTCTATACTGGTGGACAGACTCTGCTTAAACTCAGAAACACATTTTATACTTTTTACTCCATCACATGTCCTTTTTGATAACTACATTGCTAATTCATATTAATAATAATACATATAATCAACAGATAAAATATCTGTTTTTATTGTTGCACCTTGTGATAAGACTTTATTGTGCCCCAGGCAATATTCAAAAGCTACTCAGAAGTATCTAAAAACACAAATATAGCCCCACCTTTACCATTTGCAAAATTAAAGTGATGTACCTGGAGAAACAAACAATCACAGGGAGAACATGCAAACGCCACACATGAAAGCACCTGTCAGGTTTTAAACCAGGAACCCTCTTGCTGTGAGGCAACAGTGCTAACAACCAAGCCACCCTTTATAGGTTACAGCTAGTATAAATACCAATAAGTTAAAAAAACAAAACTTCTGTACTTCTTCCACTGTTGGAGTAACTGTTGTTAACCTACATGACTGCAGTGACACAGCTTGATGGGTGTGGTATACAGTGTGGGAGGAAGGCCTGTCTTATTTGAGATCCTTCAACCTAGAAACACAGAAACACTGCTTCTCACTGTATCCACAAGTTTGACTACTAATCCAAGTCACGCATGTCATTTAAAATTACACTTAGATATCCTGAAATGTAGGCCCACTGTATCTACATGACAGCGTTTCTGAGCACCTGTAATCGCCAGTGGACATTAAAGACCATACAGCTCCAATAAAAACATGACCAAAAAACAAACAACAACAAACAAACAGTAATGTCAGCAGGCAAAGTCAACCTCACTTCCCTAATTTGCCTTTCACCACCAAGACGCGATGGGAAGTTCCGCCCATTCCCTCGTGCAGGCTGCCACTTGCAGTAGTGGTGATGCTGCTCCCCAGTGTTTGGAGGAGGAGAGAGAGCGTGTCCGCTGCCCAATGACAGCGCAGGATGCTGAGAGAGGCTGCTGGGGTGAATGGAGGCGACAAGATGCTGTCTAGAGCGGCGAAGGAGAGGAATTAACATCAATAAAAGGTATATTTGTTTCTTTAATTTTACACCCAGCCTATCCGCGCTTCCTTATGGATCACTTTAAACTCCGCGCAACGTCCTCGGATTTTGAGCGTTTTGTGAGCGTATTACCGCAAAAAGCATGTAGGCTGTGTAGGTTTTAAAATCCTTCTCATTCCGTGGTGTTACTGCTCTCTACATACCTGTGATTTTGCATTTTAAAGCCGGTTCAAGCGATAGAGCACCGCTGTATTTCAAAATAAAGGTTTCCCTACGGCGGGTTAGGCTGATATTTCATTAGTGTATATGGTGGTCGACGCACACCACGCTGGAGACATCGAAAATGTAGGCCCAATGAGGTGTCACTTGCTCGGTCGTGCCTTCCTCTGCAGCATCAAGTGTAATTCAGTCAATACATCAATCAAAAGAGGAACCTTTGTAATTGAAAACAGAGACATGTATGTTATCAATATAGCTACACATCTGTCGAGGACGTTTCAGATATTTTCCAGCAGCCCACCTTTTGTCCATTGAGTCGACGTTTCAGGCATCGTTAAACATCGGTTTGGTGGAAGGGTGAACGGGCCATTTGGTGTAGCATCTTTGCATTTTCGCCACCAAAGACCCCTGTTTTTTTTAACGTCTCATTCACTACAGTTTCAAAATGCCTGCATGCTGGCTTTTAAAATGTCATGATAGAAACTGTCTCCCTGCCTCCACTGATACACTCAGCATTGCCTGTGGTGACATTTTAGTTTCAGAACATCTGTATCCCCTCAGCTGTTTCCACACCACTGCTCTCCTCCCTGAATTGCCACTGATCAGTTTTTCAGTGGCCTATTTGCTGATCGGTTAGAGGTCCTGTTAATACCTAAGCAGCATAACCACGATGACTGGTCAAAAATGAATGTCAGGGTGCAGTATGGCTATTCTTCTGGAAAAAAACCTGCATGAAAAAACAGAACTACATTCCTAAAAAAGCTGTACATAGGCTAACTGTATAACAACCTATTGTTTTAAGATAAGATAAACTTTAGGAAATTCAGGAAATTAACAGGTTTGATGTATTTCTGAAAATAAGCTGTAGAAGCATCCTTTGTAAAGTTAGACAGGTCGGAGTGCTGTTTAGAATCACAGTTGGCCTTGTCAGGTGCCATCGTGTACGTTACTCCAGTAGTATCAGTTTCTGCAATAATATGATACCGTCTTATAAAGCTTTAGTCATTTCCCTCTGTGCGGCATCCTCAGCACTGTGCTTGGACACAGTGTGGTTCTGCATGATGCAGGGCTGAATTCCGCCAATGTAAATAAGAAATTTTACTGTAGCCCAGGTTAGACAGAGAATAAAAAGATCAGATAGAAGATATTTTCTACTGCAGCTGAATTTGTCAACATACAGTGGTGGTCTGGGATCTGTAGATAACTTACAGTGTTTGATATTTGACCTAGATGTTGATTGTACTAGTGCTGAAATGATTAGGCAAATCATCTGAAAATTAACTGACAGTTGTTGTCATCATCTTAGTCATTTATCAAACAAAAACACCAAATTATTGTTTGGCTTCTGCTCCTGAAATGACAGGACTTGCAGCCTTTCAATTTCATACATTATTTATCAAATACCTTTGGGTTTCACATGGCTAGAAACAAAAAATAACATGTAGCAGTTAAGTCAACACTGTCAGAGGTGCAGGTTCAATGTGTTTTAAATTTTTATTTTTAAGTTTGTAGAATGTAGTGCAGTATTCTTAGTATTCAGCCTAATTCAAGATTTTTGTAAAGGAAATATTTCTGCTATATTCCTATTATATACAGTATCTGACAGTGAAGATTAGCAGGAAAATGGGGAGTGATATGGAAGATATGCAACAAAAATTCCCCAGCTTAACTCGGGGTTGGGATGTTGCCAATCTGAGATCACTGGGCCCACCAGCACAGCACAATTTTTTTTCTCTTCCACACATCACGTTACATAAATATGAAGAAACATAACTGATTCATAAAGTTGAAGATCACTTTCTAAGCTGTGTCAGTTTTAATAAAGGGGATGACAAACATGAGTTTTCAAGGCAACATAACATAATACAAAGGGGCCAGAGAGCCTGGATTACTGGTGCATCAGTGGAGGAAGTCTATAAATAAGGCAAACACAGAAAAAAACATAAATTCACTGACAGAAAGATGCTTTACACTGCAAACCACAGTATATGTCAGGAATGTCTCAGCAGCACAAAAAAAGCAAAAATTGAGTCTCACCAGTTGCTTTTGTCCCTGACCACTGAAAACCAACTGTGCTTAATGTTGCATATGCCTTCATATTAGAAATTCAAATTCAACAGAACAGCATGTCTTTGAGTGGCTAACAAAAAATGTAAATGTTTATAGGCCACAGTATGAATTTACAATCATAAGGCATACATTGTCCAAGACTTTAAACACATTCTCACATTTCGTTTGATTTGTTCTGTCATTTACTGTCTCATCCCATTTATACACTTAATATAAATTACAGCTGCAGTGATTTGCCCCTGGCTTAAATGTTTCCTTGTAGATGAAGCAATTTCTGAGAACACCTGAGGGTTCCTGTCATCCAAAATTCCCTAAATTTCAACAACTGAGGGGACCTGTTGTCTGTGCAGTGAGCTGTCATTTTATTTGTCCCTCCAGGTAAAACAGAGAATTAGCATTAAAAACTTGGCATTTTTAAAAAGAAAGCATCCAAAAGACACACAGGCTGCCCTGTCACCGCGGCACTGCTGCAACACACATCTACATTTTCTTTCCTCACCTTTTGGAAACTTTTGCTACCATTATGTCAGACGACTGAGGTGCTAGTCACCATGGCAACTGGGGCTGCGCTG
Organism: Mastacembelus armatus; assembly: GCF_900324485.2. Lineage (NCBI taxonomy): Eukaryota > Metazoa > Chordata > Actinopteri > Synbranchiformes > Mastacembelidae > Mastacembelus > Mastacembelus armatus. Next base: position 12,993,399 of record NC_046637.1, read on the forward strand.
CAAGTGTCATCGTAGGAGAGAAAGTATGTTAGTGCACTTAGATGGAAGAGTCTATTTTTTTTTCACAGTATAACACCATGTTACTCATCCTCCAGACAACCTGGGACATTACAGCTTGAGTCTGTGTCTTTGTTTTGAACATTTGTTGTCACACAGCTTTCTTTATTTTGTTTTACAAATGTCTACCATAGTATAATAATGACACTATCATTACCTGGCAGCTTAAGTTTTAATAAATCTGAAACTGTGATATATATTACAATATATAAAAGCTTGAGATGAGATGAGATCATTAAAAATTAAGCCTCCCATATCCTGTTCTCCATGTTCGCCAGAAGGAACTGAGCTATTTTAAAATATTTAAATTTTTACAATTTTAATTAATAATATTGCCAGAAAACGTGATTAGGTTTTAGCCTTAAAGTATGATATGCCTGTTATTGCCATCATAATTTAGCTGGTCTTAATGTGATACATTCATCCATCCATTATCTATACTGCTTAGTCTTATCAAGGGTCTTAGGGAGCTAAGGCCAATCTCATATGATATTGGGCGAGAGGTGGGGTACACCCTGGACACGTCATCAGTCTTTTACTAGTCAAAATATAATGAAAAAAGAAAATCTAAAATAAGGTGGTTATAATGTAAGAGCTACTGGGTTGAAATATATGTGCAATATGGTACAAACCAGCTAATAAATCATCTTACTTTGCAAACATCACCCTCTTTAGAAAATATGAGAAGAGCTGATCAACTAGGGAATCAAAGAGATAAAATCACACTTATTTAAACTCCTGTTTGGCTCTGTACATCATTACTAAAAAAGTAAAAATAATGACTAGTCAAAAGAAAATAAACATAACACTTGAATTATTTAATATATGTTTTTACAAATTATTAATGTAAAAAGATCAATTTATGCATTCTGCCAGTAGACCATAGATATCATTATTTACTGCGGCATAAAGCAGTTGATCATCATTGATCAGAATTGACAAATGTGATATAAGATATACTACAGTAGCCAGTGTTTTAATTAGTCTATTATTTAGCTGATATACTGTGTGGTTGTAAAGCTGTTCTCTTCTGACTGTATCAGCAGCATTAATGGGATTTAGATAAACGTTGGCCAGTGGGAAATCCCTGGTGATGCTGGGAAATTGTTGTGGGCCATTTGAAATAGGAGCCTCCTATAATGTTTGCTGTTGAAGTTGACTAACACAGTCTTAAAGCTAACAAAGCTATTTTGTTTCACCAAAGGCATATTTGCAGGCCGAGTTTACTCTTTAACCAAGATCTTTTTCTGAGGGAAATGTACTATTTTACTAAGCCTTTCATCTGACACATACAAACAGCTGCTGTTCCTCTAACAGGTCGTTCTCTCCTGTTTCCTCAGATCTGACTTTGATGTGCTTCACTTATTAAGGCGCAAAATAAGTCACCCATGTGTGGTTCAGAGAGTCAGAGCAGTCTCATTTCAACGCGCCCCTGTTAAGGACCCCCTGGTGGCTACGATTCACAGGACATGTACGGCAGTGCGAGAGCTGTAGGCCATATAGAGAGCAGCCCCGCACGGTCCCCGCGCCTGCCAAGGTCCCCCAGACTGGGCCATCGGAGGGCCAACAGTGGGGGCGGGGGTGGTGCGGGGGGCAAGACGCTCTCCATGGAGAACATCCAGTCCCTCAACGCTGCCTATGCTACGTCGGGGCCCATGTACTTGAGTGACCATGAGGGCATAGGCTCCACTGCCACCTACCCCAAAGGCACTATGACCCTGGGTCGCGCCACCAGCCGGGCCATGTACGGGGGCCGCGTCACAGCCATGGGCAGCAGTCCCAACATCGCTTCAGTGGGGCTGCCCCATGCTGACCTTCTGTCTTACAGTGACCTGGGCTCCCTCTCTATGCTGCACCCCCACCACCACCAGGGGGTGCCCTCAGCCCTGCTGAGGCAGGCAGCGCGGGGCAGTGGGGGGGAGCTGCTGGAGATGCAGGCCCAGCTCAGGGAGATGCAGAGGGAGAATGAGATTCTGCGCAGGGAGCTTGACCTGAAGGACAGTAAGTTGGGATCTTCCACTAACAGCATCAAGAGCTTCTGGAGTCCTGAGCTGAAGAAGGAGAGAATAATGAGGAAAGAAGAGGCGGCACGCACATCAATCCTTAAAGAGCAGATGAGAGTCACTCATGAGGAGAACCAGGTGAGACCAGCCCTCTGAGCTGTCATAATCCATCCATTACTGCAGTAAATTTCAGTTGCTGCTAGTCTGTTTCTTTCTCTTTTTTAAGTATTGCCTTTGACACATATAACCTATGTCTGCACTCTCACCCTTCTCTTTTCTGCTATAGATCACAGTCATCCTCAGTCCAAAAATTCAGAGAATTATCACAGCCAGTCATGTTGTTACAGTAGTTGTGGAAACCTTTCTGGAAAGAGTTCTTTGTGTACATAAATATTTAACACACACTCACCTCGACTCATACTCCAGTACAGAATCAATGTCAGAGTAACCACTTGAGTCACAGGAAAAACAACACTCTATATTGTTGTTTCCTAAAATCTATTTTTCGAAATTTGAGCTGCTATTCTGAGGCTTGTGCCCTTGTAATAAACCATTGCATAGTTCACAAATTTAGCAATACAAACCTGCTCTCAGTTGCTTAAAGCATGATGACACTTCCTACAGGTGGATGGTAGTTTCTGTATACAATTTGGCCACAGCATCAATTTATTTTAGCTTATATTCAAAAGTTATTATCAGATTAGCCTCAGAGAGCAGAATGTCAAAAGGTTTTTTGCTTGCTGTCTTGTGGGAGCGTAGTCATGGCCCAGTTAAATCAGTTACTGCATAGCGTAGGCACAACACCAAGAGACACTGTCTGTCTCTCTCGCCATCTATCTCATTCCCCACTGTACTTCTTTCACTTGCTCTGACTACAAACATCTCTCACTGTCCACCTCTGTTCATCTGGCATTCCTTATTTTTCAGTCAAGTGAAATTTAGCTGCTAACACCGGAAACAATATACAGTGGGTACGGAAAGTAGTCAGACCCCTTTAAATTTTTCACTTTGTGTCATTGCAGCCATTTGCCAAAATCAAAAAAGTTCATTTTATTTCTCATTAATTGTACACTCAGCACCCCATCTTGACAGAAAAAAACAGAAATTTTTGCAAATTTATTAAAAAAGAAAAACTGAAATATCACATGGTCATAAGTATTCAGACCCTTTGCAGTGACACTCATATTTAACTCACATGTTGTCCATTTCTTCTGATCCTCCTTGAGATGGTTCTGCTCCTTCATTGGAGTCCAGCTGTGTTTAATTAAACTGATTGGACTTGATTAGGAAAAGCACACACCTGTCTATATAAGACCTTACAGCTCACAGTGCATGTCAGAGTAAATGAGAATCATGAGATCAAAGGAACTGCCCAAGGAGCTCAGAGACAGAATTGTGGCAAGGCACAGACCTGGCCAAGGTTACAAAAGAATTTCTGCAGCACTCAAGGTTCCTAAGAGCAAAGTGGCCTCCATAATCCTCAAATGGAAAAAGTTTGGGACGACCAGAACTCTTCCTAGACCTGGCCGTCCAGCCAAACTGAGCAATCGTGGGAGAAGAGCCTTGGTGAGAGAGGTAAAGAAGAACCCAAAGATCACTGTGGCTGAGCTCCAGAGATGCAATAGGGAGATGGGAGAAAGTTCCACAAAGTCAACTATCACTGCAGCCCTCCACCAGTCGGGGCTTTATGGCAGAGTGGCCCGACGGAAGCCTCTCCTCAGTGCAAGACACATGAAAGCCCGCATAGAGTTTGCCAAAAACCACATGAAGGACTCCCAGACTATGAGAAATAAGATTCTCTGGTCTGATGAGACCAAGATTGAACTTTTTGGCATTAATTCTAAGCGGTATGTGTGGAGAAAACCAGGCACTGCTCATCACCTGCCCAATACAATCCTTACAGTGAAACATGGTGGTGGGAGCATCATGTTGTGGGAGTGTTTTTCAGCTGCAGAGGATCCCCAAATCCAGGTGTGAAAAACTTGTTGCATCATTCCCAAGAAGACTCATGGCTGTACTAGCTCAAAAGGGTGCTTCTACTCAATACTGAGCACAGGGTCTGAATACTTATGACCATGTGATATTTCAGTTTTTCTTTTTTAATAAATTTGCAAAAATTTCTACATTTCTGTTTTTTTTCTGTCAAGATGGGGTGCTGAGTGTACATTAATGAGAAATAAAATGAACTTTTTTGATTTTGGCAAATGGCTGCAATGACACAAAGAGTGAAAAATTTAAAGGGGTCTGAATACTTTCCGTACCCACTGTAGATATAAAAATAGCCAAGCATTAGTGTGCTTTCATTCAGCATGGAAAAATGTGTCACCGTAATTTTAGCGATTTTCATGTTAAATTTTGTGATGTATTACTTTTTTTTTTGTTCAAATAGAGGTAATGTCATCATCTTGGGAATAAACTATATAACAGCAAATAACAGGCTGACTCATAGTGCAGCCAGAACATTTGGTTTAGTTTGATATTTCAACTGCAAAGGTGTATGACACTGAGAAAGATTGTGCAATAGGTCAGCATATTGCTTGACTGGATGGATTGAGCTCCACAGTGTTTTTTGTTTTGGCTTTTTGTTATTTGTTTTTTTTTTTTTTTAAAGGGCAGGCTCTGGCATAATGCAGCAAACTGCATGACACCTCAAGCAACGTAAAAGCTGAACTTTTCCAGCTGGTTGTGTTCTTTGTGCCAGTCTGTCTGTTTTTTTGTTGTCTGCTTGAGTGATGTTGTCAGACGCAGAGAAGCCAATAGATCACTCATTACTGAAATTGGCAGGCACTCCACCCTTCAAGGTCAGAGGATCCCATTAACTTGACCGTGTGTAAGATTCCCTTATAAAATGAAAAGATTTTGACTTAGCTGATTTTATGAGGGCAGTCTTTTGCAGACAAATGTGTCTGCTGTGTGATTAAATACTCAGTATGTGTCCTTGGATATAGTTTTAACTTGGCTGTGTACACTGTAGAAAATTAATGTGTCCAGCCAAATATGAAAACTGTACAGTGTGGGCTTTCATGCCTTTGTGCTTGAAACAAAGAGACAACTATTCTCTGTTTGCTCTGACTCTACACTGAAACACATTTATATCTCTCCTGATACGGTTCATTAATGTATGTTGGCTAATAAAAGGAAGATGTGCCCTGTTACTATAATTGGTCGTTTCTATCTTGATTTCTGGGGCTGTGAGGAATCCTTTCGTAAGTGTGTACTTATTGTGGGACAGTTTGGACACACCCATTGGGCTTGTTCAGAGGCTGACTGAGGAGCAAATTGCTTCATTAATAATGAAGAAATTTCAGGCCAATCATTACATCTGTCTTGTAGCACCCTTTACAATTGCACCATGTGCCTCCGGCCTCTATTAGCTTGGACAAATGTCATGCATTATTTATCTTATGAAAAATAAGATCTGGGAATATGTGCTTCTGTTTTTAAGAAAAAACCATTCAGTCATTAGTTTTGTGTATTTTCTGTTTTGTAAAGCACAGACTTCACTGTGAGTGAAATACCAACCATGGCCTGCAGATCTTTAATCAAGACAGTCGATGTTTGTGACTAGAGGTAATGATTAGCCTGGGACTGTTTTGTGTTGTGCATTTTTAATAAACTATGCAACCGGCTCAGGCAGTTATAACACAAAACTGTTTGACTTGCATTCAGACAATTTTTTTGTCATACTGAAGCTGGATGAGAGGCAAATGTGTGAGCTAGAACGTACCATATCTGACAGAGACATGACCACTGCTGCTCAGCCACCCAGTCAATCCTCATTAAGGCAATACCCAAAATGGAGGCTGAGCATCCCATATCACACTACTCTTGTCTGTGCATGCATACGGTGCCTCAGACATGACATGTTGTTTATTCGTTGCTTAAGGTGACGATTGTTACATGTCACTGAGCAAGTGGGTGTATGCCTCATTGTAAATAAGCATGGATTCTTGCATATCATGTATGCCACTCTGATATGTATTGAACGTGTGTAGATGGGTGTTTTTATTTTCGATTTAAGGTTTGTTTCCTTTTGTAGTTGTGTTACCTGCTATGTGTGCAGAGGTTTAGCCATCACGACCAATCTGTATTGTGTGTGTGGGAGAGGTACAGTATTATTGTCACAGTTGTTTGTTTGCACATAATATTAATAGTTATTAATAGTTATGGTGCTGCAACAGGTGTGCGCACACTGCACAGTGTTCATTAACACCATATGTTAAGTTGGCATTTAGCTCTGTTCAGTATGTGGCAAACAAGCTTGCATGACTTGGTGATTAGCTTGGACAAATGTCATGCATGACATGAAGTATACAGCATGAAGTATACAAAACCCAAGTATAAAAAACCCATGAATCCTTCCTGTGGCAACTATCCACATCTGATCATGTAAGGAGCATGTAAGACAGGCTGCTGCTTTATTCAGAGGACAGGAACATGATGAAATGATGAGTCTCTCTCCTCATCTTTACAGAATGAGATGAAAACAGAAAAACATTTACAGAGAACAGGGGTGGTATAAAAATTATGGGAGTGGAGGATGGAAAAACAAAGTTAAGGGGTTAAGATGCGTTATGGCTTGCTGGTGTCTTTTCTCTAGACTAGCGCAGTTTTTGACTATATCAGAGCAATGCTAATACAGCAGAACTCTTTTAAAGTAAAGTTGGTAAAGTATTCTGTGATAAAGATATATTTTATTAACCAGGAAGGAAAGTCGAATTCCTGTTATATAGACTCCTATTTTACTTTTTAAAAAAAGTAATTTTCTGGAAACACACAGTGAAAACATTATGCTAAAATATCACAGAATAATGCAAGTTACACCAAGTGACCTCTTGTGGGACAGTTTAATGTAAAACTAATGCTCCCCATAACTTGTCATCAACTCCAATAGGCTAAAATAATACTTGGACAAAGTGGTTTTATTCCAAAAATATTTTTGAATCAACACTGATATGAGAATGGTTTCATGATTTGATGACATTGCTGTAGATGAACCGCTGCTTTTATATTTATTTTAATACTTTATTGACCACTGGCACTGGCAGAATTACTGGTTTTAATTCAAAATCCATGTGAAATTTTATGTCACCTCATCATCACCCAGAAACTGTGTGTCATTGTGTATTTTACATCAGTATGAAGTGAAATATTTAATATAGTATTTATTCAAATAACTGTGATTCACTGTGCAGATACTGAAGCAGATCTATTGGTGCTTAGAAGAAGAAGTACTTTATTAATCCCCAAGGGGAAATTCAATTGTTACAGCAGTTATTCTAATTTAGTTAGTTAGTAAATTTAATATTATTTAAATTATATTAATTAATAAAGTAATTAATAAAATAAAGTAATTAACTTGTATGTAGAAAAGTAATAAAATAATAATTTATTTTTGAGGGTTTGTGTGCGTGTGTGCGTGTGTGTGTGTGTGTGTGTGTGTGTGTGTGTGTGTGTGTGTGTGTGTGTGTGTGTGTGTGTGTGTGCGCGCGCATTATTGTTTATATTGTGGAGTCTTATGGCCGTGGACACAAAAGACTTCCTGAATCTCTCAGTCTTGGCTTTAGGAGGAATTAGTCTGTGGCTGAATGAACTTCCCATTCAACCTATATCCAACCTACCATTTATTTCTAAAATCCTAGAAAAAGCTGTTGCTAAGCAGCTATCAGACCACTTACACAGGAATGAACTATTTGAAGATTTTCAATCAGGATTTAGAGTACATCATAGTACAGAAACAGCACTGTTAAAAGTCACCAACGATCTTTTCTTAGCCTGAGATAATGGACTTGTTTCTCTACTTGTCTTCCTAGACACTATTGACCACAACATCTTAATACAGAGACTGGAGCATATGACTGGTATCAGAGGAACAGCATTAACATGATTCCAGTCCTATTTATTGGACAGATTTCCAGTTTGTTCATGTCCATGATGAACCTTCCACACACACAAAAGTTAGTTATGGAGTTCCACAAGGTTCTGTGCTAGGACCGATTCTGTTCACCCTGTACATGCCTCCTTTAGGTTATGTCATTAGAAGAAGAAGAAGTACTTTATTAATCCCCATGGGGAAATTCAGTTGTTACAGCAGTTATTAAATTTGAGATTATTTAAATTATATGGATTAATAGTAATTCATAAAGTAATTAATAAAGTAATAAAGTAATTAACTAATTACTTATTTGGGGGGGTTTGTGTGTGTGTGTGTGTGTGTGTGCGCGTACATGCATGTGTGTGTGTGCGCGTGTGTGTGCGTTATTGTTTATATTGAGGAATTATGGAGTCTTATGGCCGTGGACACAAAAGACTTCCTGAATCTTTCAGTCTTGGCTTTAGGGGGAATTAGTCTGTGGCTGAATGAACTTCCCATTTGCCACAGTTCCTCATGAAGTGGGTGGGCAGAATTGTCCAGTATGGAGTTGATTTTGTCCACCATCCTCCTCTCTGCCACAGCCTCCAGACTGTCCAGTTCCAGTCCAACAACGGATTTTGCCTTCCTGATCAACTTGTTTAGTCTGTTGGCCTCACCAGCCTGCACACAACTGCAAAGAACAGTGCACTCGCTACTACAGACTGATAGAACATCTTCAGTAGCTTGTTGCACACGCCAAAAGAACAGAGTCTCCTGAGGAAGAACAGTCTGCTCTGACCTTTCTTGAAGAGTGCATCTGTATTGTTTGACCAGTCCAGTTTGTTGTTAATGTGGACTCCAAGGTATTTGTAGGAGTCCACAATCTCTACTTTGTGGAGACAGGGAGTGGAGTCTTCCTGCTCCTCCTAAAGTCCAGCACCAGTTCTCTGGTTTTCTTGATATTGAGCTTTAGACAGTTGTTATACCAGTCAACAAAGCTTTTTATCAAGTGTCTGTTATCATTATTGATGCATCCAATGATCGAAGAGTCATCAGAGAACTTCTGGAGGTGACAGGTTCCTCAGTTGTAGCGGAAGTCTAAGGTGTAGAGTGTAAACAGGAATGGTGCCAGTACAGTTCCTTGGGGTGCACCAGTGCTGCTCATCAGATATGCAGCCATCTAAGCGAACAAACTGTGGCCGCCCAGTGAGGTAGTCTTGATCCACTCCACCATGTCTGCGGGAATTTCCATATCCTGCATCTTTGCACTTAGCAGGTGGGGCTGAATAGTGTTGAAAGCACTTGAAAAGTCAAAGAACATAACTCTCACAGTGCTGCCGTGCTTCTCCAGATGGGAGTATGCTTTGTGCATTAAGAAGATGATGGCATCTTCCACTCCGATGTGTTCCTGATATGCAAACTGCAGGGGGGTCCAGAAATTCAGACACTCGAGACCTCAGGTGTTGCAGGACCAGTCTCTCAAACACTTTCATGACATGTGATGTTAGCGCTACTGGTCTGAAATCACTAAGGGTACTGCGGCGGCCTCTTTTTGGTAATGGGACAACACAGTAAGTTTTCCATAACTTAGGCACCTTTTTGAGCCTCAGAGAGAGGTTGAAGAGTTTCTGAAAAACCTCTGCAAGCTGTCCAGCACACACCTTAAATACTCTGGTACTGATCTCAGCTGGTCCTTTTACTTTGTTGGTCTTTAGCTAGTTCCTTCCTCACTTGTTCTAGGTGAGGAAAGAACTCGCTAAGGCAATACACAGTACACAGGCAAAGGCTGGGCCTGTGTACTGTGTTGATGAGGAGTCAGATGGTGGAGAGGAGAAGGTATTGGAGGTGAGGTACACTTTAATGTTCTTATTTATCCATGGTTTATTATTGGGGAAACAACAAACTTTTTTGGATGAAACAACATTGTCCTCACAGAAGTGCATATAATCTGTGATACAGTGAGAGATGCCTTCGATGTCCTCACCATGAGCGTCCATGAAAAGGTCCCAGTTTGTAACCCTGAAGAACTCCTGCAGGACGTCCTCAGCATCCTTTGACCAAACCTTCACATACATCTTGGTAGCAGACTGTTGTCTTACTATGGGCTTGTATGTTGGTACTAGATATATTAAGTTGTAGTCTGATCCACTAATTGGTGGGAGGGCTGAAGAGCTATATGCCTCCTTCACATTGGCATAAAGGATATCAAGAATCTTATTTTCTTGTGTTGCACAGTCCACATACTGTTTGAAGGTGGTCAGAGTTCCTGAAATACTGACATGGTTAAAATCCCCATTAATTAGTATAAGGGCACTGGGGTGTTTTTGTCTTGTGTTTGACAACTGTGTGGATGATGTCACATGCACTCTGTGCTGCAGCTGATGGAGGAATGTAAACAGTCACAACAATGGCGTGTGAAAACTCACGGGGCAGGTAGTATGGCCTCAGTCCAACCACCAACAGCTCAATGTCTGGAGTGCAGATGCAATTCTTCACTGTTACATGTCCAGGGTTGCACCATTTGGAGTTAACAGAGAGATCACCTCCTCTTTTCTTTCCACTTTGTTTCCCTCTGTCCTCTCGCACTAGTGAGAACCCAGGCAGTTCAAGCGAGCTGTCCGGTATATTTTCATGCAGCCAGGTCTCGGTGAATCAAAGCAAGCTACACTCTCTGTACTCTCACTGGCTGCCAGCTAAAGCAGAAAGTTAATCCACTTTGTTGCAGAGTGACCTCACATTCCCGATCATAATTTTTGGCCCCTCCTACGCCTTCTCAGGTTTTGGGGGATTTTAGGTTTTATACCAAGAAGCAGACTTGTTCCCTTGAGAGCTAGCAGTTGCTCCCTTGTATAGATGCTGTTGCTGCAGAAACGTATATTTTCTGATGCAGTTTCCATAATCTCCATATGTCTCGCCACAGGAATTATCCAAACTCATCCACTTTCATCCGTTATCAGCGAGAAAGCATAGATCTTGACTTCACTTGGATTAACAAATGATAATTCAGTAAAAAAAAAAAAACAAACAGAGGAGCTGCTGTAACTGGCTGCCACCTAACAGGTGCCATTCTATAATTAGACAGTGAGTGGTAAGATTATTATCTTATAATCATGATATACAGTTGAATATGCCACTAACAAGTAAAATTAATGAAGAAAAAAATATGTGCATGGTAAAAACATAACCGTAAGTCATGTGTTTTTTTGGCCGGTGACTTTTTACGACAAAGTGCCTTGTGGTTTTTTAGAAATAACAGTAGAGTGGCTCTAGGGCTGACAGTGTTAGACTATGGTGAAACCTAAACTATCAATTTGATAGATTACAATGCAATTCTGGTTCACAGTCTCCAGTGGATGAATTATAATGTTCCCCAGATTTTGCCTCTGGTGCCACCAAGGTTGTGACTTCTGACTTTTAGTGAAATATTATTCCAGCTGGTACATTCATGTCCCCTTCAGGATGAATTGTCAGTGAAGCACTGTCATCAGTTCAGTGTCCTTTAGTCCAGTACCTTGATTTATGATCAACTAGCTGTCAAGCCAGTTGCATTCCCATCTGCCCCTGCTGTACTTTTACTTTAGTGCTAATTAGCAGGTTAGAAGCAGTTACAACATGCTAATCTAAGATGATTACATTAATTATTATACTTGCTAAATGTCAACATATTTGCATTGCCATTTATGAGCATGTGTTATAGTTACATTTTAATATTATTATTACAATAGTGTGATTCGTCACTACCGTATTAATTATTACAGTAATATTATCACATTGACTGTCGAGAGTAAGTGCAATAAAAACGATATATGTGTGTGTGTGTGTGTGTGTGTGTGTGTGTGTGTGTGTGTGTGTGTGTGTGTGTGTGTGTGTGGTTAATATTTACCTTCATGGTGGCACTTTGACACTCAGTAAATTAAATGAAGGCTAAGGATAGGGACCACTAAGGACAGGGACTGTCAAACTGAATAATGATCATATATTACAAATGAGAAGAGAACTATATTATTTAGATGATAAACACCAATATGATTAAAATGTATTATAAATGTCCTTCTTCACTCTGGGTGAACACTTAAAATGAAAGAAAATATCATTCAGTATTTAGTATAATATTACTTCTATATACTTTCTCAACTCTCAAATTCCTGCATTCATGCTGCTCTATAACTTTTTAGCTAAGTGGAGATGAATAAATGCCACATTTGCTGGCATGGATGTGGGTGTAATTGTATATTGTGAGCCATCACGACATGCAACACAGAGATTAGAAATGTTGTGAACAGTAGGCTGCTCTGACTCAGCGCTTTGGAGCCGTTCATCTGTCAGTTGCAAACACCCACTCTCTCTAGCACACATGTACAATATGCCACACATATAGCTGTCCCTGGCACTTGGTTAAAGAACTGAACTTTGAATGATGTCAAATACTGATGAATTTCCATTAAATTCGGTGTCATCACCGAATCTGGCCTTGCAATCATGGTCCCAAGAAGATGAAACGTGCTGAAAGAACTTTTGAGAGATCTGGATTTTACCTCTAGTGCCAGCATGTGGTTTTTGGTTTTTAGTGAAATATCTCAGCAACTGTTGAGTGGATTACCATAACTAGATTGCCATATACTTGGAAATTTATGGTGCCCAGAGAATAAATCATAATAACTCTGGTGAAACCCTGACCTTTCCTCTAGTAGCAGGTCAGATGTTTTACTTACTGGTGTGTTTACAGGTATGTGAAACTGACTTTTCCGCTCTCACCACTGTAAAATTGACATTTTTGGGTTTTAATTTCAATGCTGTACAACTATTGGATGGCTCCACATGACATTTGATCCCCCTCAGGGTAAATTTAAATGACTTTGGTGATTCTTAAGCTTTCCTCTCATGCCACCATCAGGACAAAAGTTTAATACTTTGGTTTATGTACAGAACTAATAACATCCATTAATTCATTCAATCAGCCTCAGCTGTACTTTGTTTTACTCTTAATTAGCAACATGCTAAACTAAGATGGGGTGGGGACCGGGATGCAGAGACTCAGTCTAAAACGCCTCTCTGCAGTTTCTTTAGAGCCGCCGCCCCCCTCAAACCACATAGAGACTGTGTCTGCCCCTTGAACATATAAATCAAATAAATCAGAAGTTAACAGAAGAGGAGTTATTCATAAAAACTTAATAAAAATTAAGACCACTCCTCTTATTGAACAGAAAAACAGAACAGTCAAATGTGGATTATTAAATATCAGGTCTCTTTCATCTAAATCTTTGTTAGTAAATGATTTGATAACTGATCACCAAATTGACCTACTTTATCTTACTGAAACCTGGTTACAGCAGGATGAATATGTCAGTCTGAATGAATCAACCCCCCTCAGTCAAAAAAATTATCATGTTCCTCGAAGCACAGGTCGAGGTGGAGGAGTAGCTGCCATCTTCCACTCAAACTTATTATTAAACTTTCATCCTCAGAACAGTTATAACTCATTTGAGAGCCTCACTCTTAATCTCTCGCATCCAAACTGGAAAACACAAAAACCAGTTCTACTTGTCATTGTGTACCGTCCACCTGTCCCTTACTCAGAGTTTTTAACTGAATTCCCTGACTTCGTGTCTGATTTAGTGCTTAGATCAGATAAAGTCATTATAGTGGGAGATTTTAACATTCATGTAGATGTTGAAAATAACAGCCTCAGCATTGCATTTAATTCTATATTAGATTCAATTGGTTTCATTCAAAATGTTCATAAACCCACCCACTGTTTCAATCATACCCTTGATCTTGTTCTGACCTATGGCATTGAAATCGACCATCTAATAGTTTTTCCGCCATGTCCTATTTTGTCAGATCATTCTTTAATAACTTTTGAATTTAAAATGATGGATCATGCAGCGTTTGGAAGAAAATTCCACTACAGCAGATGTTTATCCAACAACGCTGTTAATAAATTTAAGAAAATGATTCCATCTTTATTTACATCTATGCCAAGTATAAACATAGTGGAGGGCAGCTGCTTCAATCCCACTCCCTACCAAATTGATCATATTGTTGACAGTGCTGTAACCTCACTGCGTGAAACGCTTGATTCTGTGGCCCCTCTGAAAAAGAAGTTAGTGAATCAGAGAAGACTAGCCCCATGGTATAATTTACATATTCGTACCTTAAAGCAGGCATTGCGAATGCTGGAAAGGAAGTGGTGTTCCACAAACTTAGAGGAAATTTTTCTAGCCTGGAAAAACAGTCTACTAACATATAAAAAAGTTCTCGGTAAAGCCAGAACTGCATACTATTCATCACTAATAGAGGAAAATAAGAACAATCCCAGGTTTCTTTTCAGCACTGTAGCCAGGCTGACAAAAAGTCACAGCTCCGTTGAGCCCAGTGTTCCCTTAGCTCTCAGCAGTGATGAATTTATGAGTTTCTTTACAAATAAAATCACAACTATTAGAGATAAAATTCAGCAGATGCTTCCTATACCTGCAATAAATGAATCTTCTACTACAGTAGCTCTTGAATCATCTGTAGGACCTCAGTTATGTTCCCATAGATCTCTCTGAATTTACATCAGTAGTTGCTTCATCGAAATCATCAACGTGTCTCTTAGACCCCATCCCAACTAGATTCCTTAAAGACACCCTGCCATTAATTAACTCATCTTTATTGGACTTGGTAAATTTATCTCTAGTATCAGGCTACGTGCCACAGACCTTTAAGACTGCAGTAAGCAAACCTTTACTCAAAAAGCCTAGTCTTGATCCAGGAGTCTTGGCTAATTATAGACCAATATCCAACCTGCCATTTATTTCTAAAATCCTAGAAAAAGCTGTTGCTAAGCAGCTATCAGACCACTTACATAGGAATGAACTATTTGAAGATTTTCAATCAGGATTTAGAGCACATCATAGTACAGAAACAGCACTGTTAAAAGTTACCAACGATCTTCTCTTAGCCTCAGATAATGGACTTGTTTCTCTACTTCTCCTCCTAGACCTTAGTGCAGCATTCGACACCATTGACCACAACATCTTATTACAGAGACTGGAGCATGTGACTGGTATCAGAGGAACAGCGTTAAAATGGTTCCAATCCTATTTATCGGACAGATTCCAGTTTGTTCACCTTCCACACGAACAAAAGTTAGTTATGAAGTTCCACAAGGCTCTGTGCTAGGACCGATTCTGTTCACCCTGTACATGCTTCCTTTAGGATATGTCATTAGGAAGCACTCTATTAATTACCACTGCTATGCAGATGACACTCAGTTATATCTATCTATTAAACCTGTTAACACAAACCAGTTAACCAGACTTCAAGCCTGTTTAACTGACATAAAGGCCTGGATGACCAGTAACTTTTTACTTTTAAACTCGGAGAAAACAGAAGTCATTATATTTGGGCCTAAAAATCTCAGAAATAACTTTTCTAAAATTATAGCTACTCTAGATGGCATAGCCCTGGCCTCCAGCACTACTGTAAAAAACCTTGGAGTTATTTTTGACCAGGACATGTCCTTTAACTCACACATAAAACAAATCTCTAGAACTGCATTCTTTCACCTGCGTAACATTTCCAAAATTAGGAACATCCTGTCTCAAAATGATGCAGAAAAACTAGTCCATGCATTTCTTACCTCAAGGCTAGATTACTGTAACTCATTACTATCTGGATGTCCCAATATCCCCTATATCCCCCCTACTGTGGGTCTCAGAAGGATTTTGTTTTTCTCCATTTTGACAGCCAGTTATCCCTGGCTGCCCCAGGTGTCAGTTAGAGGGGGAAGGACTGTTCAATATCAATCCTTGACTCTTATGAAACATCTGGAAGCTATGGTAATTTTCAGCACAGGCGATGAAAGAGAAGCCTTCTATCAAGGGTGGCTGACCATCCATCCATACATCCATCTTCTGTACCCGCTTTTTCCTGAAAGCCAGGGTCACGGGGATCTGCTGGAACCTATCCCAGCTCTCTCTCGGGTTAAAGGCAGGGGTACACCCTGGACAGGTCAATTCAATTCAATTCAATTCAATTTTATTTGTATAGCGCCAAATCACAATACAAATCATCTCAAGGCACTTTACAAAAACTAAAACTAAAAACCCAACAATTCCCTTATGAGCAAGCACTTGGCGACAGTGGAGAGGAAAAAACTCCCTTTAACGGAAGAAAAAAACCTCCAGCAGAACCGGGCTCAGTTTGGGCGGCCATCTGCCTTGACCGGTTGGGGTGAGTGGATAGAGCAGAGAGAAAAGAACAGCAACAATAAACAACAAATAGACACTGCAAGTTGGTGGGGCCAGTAACTGCACATCAGCGATAAACAGCTCCAGGACCAGGGACACCTGCAGAAGGTACAGAGAGAGAGAGAGAGAGAGAGGGAGGGAGAGAGCACAAACTAGGGGAGAGAGAGAGCACAAGGTTAGTAACATTCAATGGTGGAATATACATGAGGTGGGAGAGAAGAGGGGGGGGGGGGGGGGAGCTCAGTGCACCGATGGTCCTCGGGCAGTCTAGGCCTATAGCAGCATAACTAACTAAGGGATGGTTCAGGGTTGCCTGAAGCCAGCCCTAACTATATGCTTTGTCAAAGAGGAAGGTTTTAAGTCTAGCCTTAAAAGTACAGAGAGTGTCTGCCTCCTGAACCCAGTCTGAGAGCTGGTTCCACAGGAGAGGAGCTTGATAGCTAAAGGCTCTGCCTCCCATTCTGCTTTTGAGAACTCTGGGAACCACAAGTAGGCCTGCACTCTGAGAGCGAAGTGGTCTATTGGGATAATATGGTACTATGAGGTCTTTAAGGTATGAAGGAGCTTGATTATGAAGGGATTTGTATGTGAGAAGAAGGATTTTAAATTCTATTCTATATTTTACAGGGAGCCAATGAAGAGAAGCCAATATAGGAGAAATATGATCTCTCTTGCTAGTTCCTGTCAGGACTCTGGCTGCGGCATTCTGGATTAATTGGAGGCTTTTTATTAAGATATTAGGACATCCAGATAGTAATGAGTTACAGTAATCTAGCCTTGAGGAAACAAATGCATGGACTAGTTTTTCTGCATCATTTTGAGACAGGATGTTCCTAATTTTGGAAATGTTGTGCAGGTGAAAGAATGCAGTTCTAGAAATTTGTTTTATGTGTGAGTTAAAGGACATGTCCTGGTCAAAAATAACTCCAAGGTTTTTTACAGTAGTGCTGGAGGCCAGGGCTATGCCATCTAGAGTAGCTATAATTTTAGAAAAGTTATTTCTGAGATTTTTAGGCCCAAATATAATGACTTCTGTTTTCTCCGAGTTTAAAAGTAAAAGGTTACTGGTCATCCAGGCCTTTATGTCAGTTAGACAGGCTTGAAGTCTGGTTAACTGGTTTGTGTTAACAGGTTTAATAGATAGATATAACTGAGTGTCATCCGCATAGCAGTGGTAATTAATAGAGTGCTTCCTAATGATATATCCTAAAGGAAGCATGTACAGGGTGAACAGAATCGGTCCTAGCACAGAACCTTGTGGAACTCCATAACTAACTTTTGTTCGTGTGGAAGGTTCATCATGGACATGAACAAACTGGAATCTGTCCGATAAATAGGATTGGAACCACTTTAACGGTGTTCCTCTGATACCAATCACATGCTCCAGTCTCTGTAATAAGATGTTGTGGTCAATGGTGTCGAATGCTGCACTAAGGTCTAGGAGGACAAGTATCGAAACAAGTCCATTATCTGAGGCTAAGAGAAGATCGTTGGTAACTTTCAACAGTGCTGTTTCTGTACTATGATGTGCTCTAAATCCTGATTGGAAATCTTCAAATAGTTCATTCCTGTGTAAGTGGTCTGATAGCTGCTTAGCAACAGCTTTTTCTAGGATTTTAGAAATAAATGGCAGGTTGGATATTGGTCTATAATTAGCCAAGACTCCTGGATCAAGACTAGGCTTTTTGAGTAAAGGTTTGATTACTGCAGTCTTAAAGGCCTGTGGTACGTAGCCTGATACTAGAGATAAATTTACCAAGTCCAATAAAGATGAGTTCATTAATGGCAGGGTGCCTTTAAGCAGTCTAGTCGGGATGGGGTCCAAGAGACACGTTGATGATTTCGATGAAGCAACTACTGATGTAAATTCAGAGAGATCTATAGGAGAGAAGCAGTCTAAACATAACTGAGGTCCTACAGATGATTCAAGAGCTACTGTAGTAAAAGATTCATTTATTGCAGGTATAGGAAGCATCTGCTGAATTTTATCTCTAATAGTTGTGATTTTATTTGTAAAGAAACTCATAAATTCATCACTGCTGAGAGCTAAGGGAACACTGGGCTCAACGGAGCTGTGACTTTTTGTCAGCCTGGCTACAGTGCTGAAAAGAAACCTGGGATTGTTCTTATTTTCCTCTATTAGTGATGAATAGTATGCAGTTCTGGCTTTACGGAGAGCTTTTTTATATGTTAGTAGACTGTTTTTCCAGGCTAGAAAAATTTCCTCTAAGTTTGTGGAACGCCACTTCCTTTCCAGCCTTCGTGATGCCTCCTTTAAGGTACGAACATGTAAATTATACCATGGGGCTAGTCTTCTCTGAATCACTAACTTCTTTTTCAGAGGGGCTACAGAATCAAGCGTTTCACGCAGTGAGGTTACAGCGCTGTCAACAACATGATCAATTTGTTAGGGAGTAGGATTAAGGCAGCTGCCCTCCACTATGTTTATACTTGGCATAGATGCAAATAAAGATGGAATCATTTTCTTAAATTTATTAACAGCGTTGTCGGATAAACATCTGCTGTAGTGGAATTTTTTTCCAGACGCTGCATGATCCATCATTTTAAATTCGAAAGTTATTAAAGAATGATCTGACAAAACAGGATTTGGGGGAAAAATTATTAGATGTTCAATTTCGATGCCATAGGTCAGAACAAGATCAAGGGTGTGATTAAAACAGTGGGTGGGTTTATTAACGTTTTGAATGAGACCAATTGAATCTAATATAGAATTAAATGCAATGCTGAGGCAGTTATTTTCAACATCTACATGAATGGTCACCAGTCCATCACAGGGCCACATAGAGACACACAAAGACAGACAACCTCTCACACTCACACTCACTCCTACGGGCAATTTAGAGTCACAAATCAACCTAACATGCATGTTTTTGGACTGTGGGAGGAAACTGGATTACCCGGAGTAAACCCACGCAAGCACAGGGAGAACATGCAAACTCCACACAGAAAGGCCGGGTTGCGAACCCACGACCTTCTTGCTGTGAGGCAACAGTGCTAACCACTCAGGTGGCTGACCACATCTCTGATATCCGCTGAGTCATTACTGACTCACAGGAGCTGATGCAGTTCTGTGGATGATGGGTGGGGTGCAGGGATATGGAAACACCAGCCATATAGCCACTTTAACCCAAACCCACATTGCAATTATGCAAATGGACTTATTGGACTGTCTGCTGCAGTTTAGTTCCAAGATGGCAGCTTATTGATTAGGGCAGAGAGGAGAATTGATGAAAAGAGGGGTGGAGCAGTGTCAGGTGTAGGACAAAAAGGTTTGGATATTGCTGTGTGCCATAATAAGCAGATATTCAGTTCAATTCAATTTAATTTATTTAGCGCCAAATCACAATACAAATCACCTCAAGCCACTTTACAAAAAAAAAACCAAAAAAAAAAACCCAACAAATCCTTTATGAGCAAGCACTTGGCGACAGTGGAGAGAAAAAACTCCCTTTAACGGAAGAAAAAACCTCCAGCAGAACCGGGCTCAGTTTGGGTGGCCATCTGCCTAGACCGATTGGGGTGAGTGGATAGAGCAGAGAGAAAAGAACAGCAAGAATAAACAACAAATAGACACTGCACATCAGCAATATACAGCTCCAGGACCAGGGACACCTGCAGAAGGTACAGAGAGAGGGAGCTCGCACAAGATTAGTGACATTCAATGGTGGAATATACATGTGAGCAGGGAGGAGAGGAGGAGAAGGGAAGGGAAGGGAGAGGAGGGTTAGGGTAGGGGAGCTCAGTGCACGTATGGTCTAGGCCTACAGCAGCATAACTAAGGGATGGTTCAGGGTTACCTGAAACCAGCCCTAACTATACACTTTGTTAAAGAGGAAGGTTTTAAGTCTAGCCTTAAAAATACAGAGAGTGTCTGCCTCCTGAACCCAGACTGGGAGCTGGTTCCACAGGAATGTAGCTTGATCGCTAAAGGCTCTGCTTTCCATTCTACTTTTGGAAACTCTGGGAACCACAAATAGACCTGCACTCTGAGAGCGAAGAGCTCTATTGGGATAATATGGTACTATGAGGTCTTTAAGGTATGAAGGAGCTTGATCATGAAGGGATTTGTATGTGAGAAGAAGGATTTAAAATTCTATTCTGTATTTTACAGGGAGCCAATGAAGAGAAGCTAATATAGGAGAAATATGATCTCTCTTGCCCCCCAAGACCAGATTCCAGACGGCCACAATCATACAGTGGGTACGGAAAGTATTCAGACCCCTTTAAATTTTTCACTCTTTGTGTCATTGCAGCCATTTGCCAAAATCAAAAAAGTTAATTTTATTTCTCATTAATGTACACTCAGCACCCCATCTTGACAGAAAAAAACAGAAATGTAGAAATTTTTGCAAATTTATTAAAAAAGAAAAACTGAAATATCACATGGTCATAAGTATTCAGACCCTGTGCTCAGTATTGAGTAGAAGCACCCTTTTGAGCTAGTACAGCCATGAGTCTTCTTGGGAATGATGCAACAAGTTTTTCACACCTGGATTTGGGGATCCTCTGCCATTCTTCCTTGCAGATCCTCTCCAGTTCTGTCAGGTTGGATGGTGAACGTTGGTGGACAGCCATTTTCAGGTCTCTCCAGAGATGCTCAATTGGGTTTAGGTCAGGGCTCTGGCTGGGCCAGTCAAGAACGGTCACAGAGTTGTTCTGAAGCCACTCCTTTGTTATTTTAGCTGTGTGCTTAGGGTCATTGTCCTGTTGAAAGGTGAACCTTCGGCCCAGTCTGAGGTCCTGAGCACTCTTGGAAGAGGTTTTCTTCCAGGATATCTCTGTACTTGGGGTCTGAATACTTTCCGTACCCACTGTAGTTTAAAAAGCAAGATCCAGGGTGGGCAGGAGAGAGCCAAATACAATGTCCTGACAATGCTCTGGCAGGGCAGAGTGCTGGGTCGACGGCAAGGTCAACCCCTTGGGTAAACAAATTTCTGAGCTGTTCGGGAGGACGACCCCTCAAGTAGGCATAGGTCCGAGGGTGTTTGGGTGGACGGCCTCTCAGGCAGGTGTGGGTCCGAGGCCGTTCGGGTGGACAACCTCTCAGGTGAGAGAGGAACAGGTGCCGCTCTGGTTTCGCAGCGCTGGACTCTGGCTCCGCAGTGCTAGACTCTGGCTCTGGTTCTGGCTCTGCAAAGCTCGACTCTGGCTCCACGGTGCTGAATTCTGGCTCTGGCAATGGTTCTAGCTTTTCAGTGCTAGACTCTGGTTCTGGCTCTAGCTCTGCAGCACTGGACTCTGGTTCTGGTTCTGGCTCCGCAGCGCTGGACTCTGGGACACTGGAGACTGGAACACTGGCGCACGCACTCTGGCTGGGGGTTTGGGCACTCTGGCCAGGGGTTCGGGTTAGGGTTCGGGCATAAGTCCACAAACGTTAATGCTTCAGCAAGGAACAAAGGAACACAAGATGTATAAATAGACACAGGACAGAACTAGTTAACACAGGTGAAGCTAATTTAAACTGATGAACTAACGAGAAATAAAGCTATCCAAGATCACACGGGAGAAAACAGGAAACTGCCCCAAAATCAAAGTCCAAGAACGGAACTCAGAATTCACATCATGACACCTGGTCAAAAATAACTCCAAGGTTTTTCACAGTAGTGCTGGAGGCCAGGGCTATGCCATCTAAAGTAGCTTAGAAAAGCAATTTCTGAGGTTTTTAGACCCAAATACAATAACTTCTGTTTTCTCTGAATTTAAAAGTAGAAATTTACTGGTCATCCAGGCCTTTATGTCAGTTAGACATGCTTGAAGTCTGGTTAACTGGTTTGTGTTAACAGGTTTCAGAGATAGATACAGCTGAGTGTCATCTGCATAGCAGTGGTAACTAGAAAAGGTAATTTCAGAAGAAATTACGTGGGAGAGCTGATACGCTGTCGAAAAAGTATTTTAAAGAAATTAAAATAATCAAATAAAGGGGGTGAACATGTCCTGTCTAGTGAAGACAGCAAGGCTGACAATGGTGCCTAAAGCAATTTGCCAGGAGCCAAGTGCTTGGTAAGGAGTGAAAGAAGTATGAAAAAAGTATAAAATGATGTGAATTGCTAAAAAGGCTGTAAGGGTAAGAATGAGCTGGAAAAGAGCACATACTAGTATTTCTTTGCTTTTATTTTGAAGCCATGTCATAAAAAGGCTTTTATTTTGAAAAGGCATCATGCTGCAGGAGTCTCATGTGACCTTGAGTTAAAGGCCTTGTGAAAGGCCAGGCATGGCCTCCTGCTCATAACCTAACTTAACTTAACTTAATACCCTTATTAGTCCCACAATGGGGAAATTCCTTTACCACCCAAGTGCACACACACAGCAGTGAACACACAAACACACCGTGCACACACACCCGGAGCAGTGGGTCCGGTGCCTTGCTCAAGGGTCTCACCTCAGTCATGGTATTGGGGGTGGACAGATAGTTCATTCCTGTGTAAGTGGTCTGATAGCTGCTTAGCAACAGCTTTTTCAAGGATTTTAGAAATAAATGGTAGGTTGGATATTGGTCTATAATTAGCCAGGACTCCTGGATCAAGACTTTTGAGTAAGGGTTTGATTACTGCAGTCTTAAAGGCCTGTGGTACGTAGCCTGATACTAACTAGAGATAAATTTACTAAGTATAATAAAGATGAGTTAATTAATGGCAGGGTGTCTTTAAGCAGTCTAGTCGGGATGGGGTCCAAGAGACACATTGATGATTGATGAAACAACTACTCATATAAATTCAGACAGATCTATGGGAGAGAAGCAGTCTAAACATAACAGGTCTTGCAGATGATTCAAGAGCTACTGTAGTAGAAGATTCATTTATTGCAGGTATAGGAAGCATCTGCTAAATTGTTGTGATTTTATTTGTAAAGGAACTCATAAATTCATCACTGCTGAGAGCTAAGGGAACACTGGGCTCAACAGAGCTGTGACTTTTTGTCAGCCTGGCTACAGTGCTGAAAAGAAACCTGGGATTGTTCTTATTTTCCTCTATTAGTGATGAATAATATGCAGTTCTGGCTTTACGGAGCAGCTGCCCTTCACTGTGTTGGTACATGGCATAGATGTGAATAAAGATGGAATCATTTCCTTAAATTTATTAACAGCGTTGTGAGATAAACATCTGCTGTAGTGGAATTTTCTTCCAAACGATGCATGATCCATCATCTTAGATCCAAAAATGATTAAAGAATGATCTAACAAAATAGGATTTTGGGAAAAAACTATTAAATGTTCAATTTTGGTGCCATAAGTCAGAATAAGATCAAGGGTGTGATTGAAACAGTGGGTGGGCTTATTAACATTTTGAGTGAAACCAATTGAATCTAATATACCTTGATATGGTAGAATCAGGGTTGCAGCAGGCTGATTTTCCAGGTTTATCTCTAGATGGCCATAGCAAATTATTATTTTATTAAGGATTATTCCAAATGTACAATAAATCCCTGTTCACTGCCAATACAGTGTTCTAGCTTTAAGGTTCAGGCAGTGTGCTTGTTTTGTAATTTATGGGAACGTGAGCAAGTGATGCAATGTCCATGTAAATGGATTGAATTTGAGAATATGAGATGTAAGAGGTGGTTTCTGTTACTGGACCAAATGTCGCTGACTCATTCAAGGGAGTGTGACCAAAACTGTTGATGATAGCAGTGGTCCTGCAGTCAGAAAGAAAAAAAATCATCTGTTCCTCTTTCAAGCACAAACACCCCTGATGGTTAAAGTATCATGTAGAGAAAGTGAGCTAAAGAATGTTAGAATAATTAAATACTTTGGTATTTGTCCTTTGATTATATTTCATTATACTGCTGTAAGAGCTGTAATTGATTATTATTTTTAGGAGAATTTATCTATCAGTTGTTTCATCTGTGACTGTCAGAAAATAGTGAAGAAATGCCTTTACAGTATTCCAAAGCCAAAGGTGTCAGACCAACAG
This sequence comes from Mastacembelus armatus, assembly GCF_900324485.2. Classification (NCBI taxonomy): domain Eukaryota; kingdom Metazoa; phylum Chordata; class Actinopteri; order Synbranchiformes; family Mastacembelidae; genus Mastacembelus; species Mastacembelus armatus. The sequence continues at coordinate 13,017,478 of NC_046637.1, forward strand.
TAGAAAAAAGACAAATAAATCAGTAAATGTTTACATTTGAGAAGCTGGAACTAAATCCATCCATTCATTATCTATACCCACTTATTCCTATTTTGGGTCACAGGGGTTCATCCTGGACATGTCACCAGTCCATTGCAGGGCCACATATATATGAACAACCACACAGGCTCACACTCATTCCTATGGACAATAGAACTAAATCATGTTTGGGATTTTTGTTTGAAAATCTATTTAAATGAATTATCAATAGTGGTTGCAGTAACTTTCCATTGAAGATTCATAATAAATTCATTTAAAACTACACTAACACTAACACCTAACCTCAGTCATCCAATCACTACTATGATACAGTTAGTTTTATTTATACTACAGTTATTAATTTCATTTCAGTGGTACTGCCATAACTACTATTATTAGACAAATCTAATCTGATTATAATTAGTAATAAATTCATGGTCATTTTAAATTTTTTTTCAACTTTTGGTCATCTCTCTCCAGAAAGGTCATTTTGATTTATAGGTTTTTCATGGCAGACATTTTGACTTCTCATTGCATTCTCAACTATGACAAGCATGTAGTCAGCATGCACAATCCTAGGACACTGAAACTGGCTCAGCTAAATGGAAAGCAGATAAAATAGTTTTTCTGCCATGACAAGCCAAAAATATTTGCTGTGAAAAATGTGATGTAGTGACTGAAAGCTGCAGACTGATTAACAGGCAGCTGGACAGACTGATGAATGGCTCTCACTTTAAACTCTGGCTGGTTTGTGTTGATCATCCATCTCTCTTGCATCATGCTCTGATGCTCTGTTTTTACCATCCATTTGTTTTTCTGTTCATTCTGCCCATGCTCTGCAGCTGCTGGATGCCAGGAGAACCAAGGTTTGTCCCTATGTTTGCACCATGTGTTGTGTGCATAACATAGAGTCACCTTCAGTGTGGTGTGTATTTTCAGGCACCTGGCAATTCCTTTGCATCTACACCCTCCTCCTATGAAGCCTGTAAAATGATGTTAACTATTTTCAACAGTTGTCTTCCTCCTTATCCCGTGAATCCTTGTGTTTCTCTGTAAACACTTTAAAACTATAGAAAGTGATGTTTACTTATTTACATCAGTCCAAATATGTCTGGTGCTCCATATCCCTGAAGTACTACAAACCTTATAACCGCAAACTGCCTCCAAAGTTGGTTTGATTTCAGTATAAGAAGCTGTTGCCACTCCTTTAAATTGGACCATTTTCTGAGCATGGGTTGATTTGTCTATCTCTGGAGAAATCTACTGGAAGAAAATTTCAACAGGCAAACCAAGACTGAATCAATCTTTGGCAGAAATATAGCTAAAACATTGTTCCTATAAACCCAGAACCAACACCCCTACACAAAGTAAAATTTGACTTAATATTATGTGTTTTTACAGTATTTTATTTTATTCTGGACATGAACAGTAAAGTCACAGTTGTCAATTAGTATTCATAAAGGAGAAACTCCAAGTGCAAAATTGTGCTTCGTATTATTATTATTATTATTTTATTTTATTTTTTTAGTTTTTTTGAATCGTATTCTCACATAAGAACACGCACTACATATTTTATGTATTATTTGACTCATACGAGAGTTTACAAAACCACATTTTTTTATTATTATTTTTTATTTATTTATGCCCCCTGCCTTCCACCCGAGAGAGAGCTGGGATAGGCTCCAGCAGATCCCCGTGACCCTGAACCAGGAAAAGCGGGTATAGAAGATGGATGGATGGATGGATTCATTTATGCACAACCTTAGGCCAATATGTACGAATGTTTATTAGGACGCACGTCTTTTTTGACAGCAACCTTACCCCATAAATGGCCCTATTTAATTCTGCTTGTGTATAAAAACAGTGCAGCTTTTAACAACACACTAATACATAAATCTGTCTTACAGTTTAGATTTATTTTAAGCTTTTATTGATCTCATCAATAAATAGTAAAATTGTTACTGTAGTCCCAAAGGACTCAACCTTGATTTTTGTTCCAGAATAAAAAAATACTCACACACATTTTCCCCAAGTAAGACATACTGCCATTTAACAATGTCAGTTGTTTTGCACTCTGTTAGCTCTAAAGATATTTTGAGGTAAGTCATGTTTTATGCATGTTTGACCTAGTGTAGCATTTTTCCACAGAACTGTGTGCAAAGCATTTTAGAACTGTGTGTTTATGTGTGGTTAACCTCATGTGTAGTGAGGTGAAAATTTTTGCATTGTGTGTTATTCATAAAATTAATTGTTGAGTCTTTGTGTGTATATGTGTGTGTGTTTACATGTATGTTCATCAGCATCTCCAGATGACCATCCAGGCTCTACAGGATGAGCTGCGCACACAACGAGACCTGAACCATCTGCTACAGCAGGAGAGTGGAAACCGCTCTGGAACAGAGCACTTCACCACAATTGAGCTGACAGAGGAGAACTTCCGCCGGCTGCAGGCCGAACACGACAGGCAGGCGAAGGAGCTCTTCCTGCTGAGAAAGACACTGGAGGAGATGGAGCTGAGGATTGAAACCCAGAAACAGACCCTGGGTGCTAGAGATGAGTCCATAAAGAAGCTGCTGGAGATGCTACAGAGTAAAGGGCTGCCCCCGGGGCCGGGCAGGGCATCTGAAGAGGAAGAGCAGGAGAGAGCCAGACGCATTGCTGAAGCAGAGGCCCAGCTCGGACACCTTGAGGTCATTCTGGATCAAAAGGAGAAGGAGAACATCCATCTACGAGAGGTATTCAATGACTAGGATTATGCTGATATCAATGTACAGGATGTATTGTGTAACAGTTAAAACTGGCTGTTTTATATTTTGTTGTCACAAGAGGGCAGTACTAGATGTTACAAAATCAACATGTTCTGCTCTGCTGCTTAAATTATAGCACATTGATTATGTAATAAACTGAAAATTGCAGAGCACATCAGTTGCATGTATTAAATACATGTTCATATTTTTATTGAATTGTTTTTTAGTAAAGTAATTAAGTTTTCAGTAAAGGTCACAATAAATTCTGCTGTGCAGATGCCACAAAATTATATGGTTTTTATTGCTTTTCTTTAAGGAACTGCACAGACGAAATCAGCTACATCAGGATCCAAGCAAAACCAAGGCCCTGCAGACCATCATAGAGATGAAAGTAAGAACCTGATTCTCAATATAAGCTGGATGACCACAGCTACATGGAACGTTCATGGAGAAATCAACACTCGATGTAGTTATTTTTTTTATTCAGCTACATCATATTTCATTTATTATTTTTGATATACTAAAGTTTTAATCATGGCAGCTAATCATGGTGAATTTGTCGAAGATGGTATATTTATTTATACTTGAGACATGTCTTGATTTGTGTTTGCTGCTGCATGTATAAACTGAGGAATACACCAATGTGTGTTCAGCTTACTTTAGTGTTGTCATTGAGGCCCTCAGCAGCTCAGTCAATAGTCAACACACTGACAAATGCACTCTCACTCTCAGTTCACAAAGCAGTTGTGTAAACATAAAGAGGAATTAATAATGCAGTTCAGTATTTTAGCTATTGTGATTTACTGAAGAGGAGCAGCAGCCAACTGTGCCAAACACGTGGGTCATGACAAACATATGTTGTATTTTATTCTTAAAATGAAATCTTGGATTTGAAAATTTCACTTAAGACAAAAAGTGAAGAATATGTATGTAAAGTTTTTATGAAACTTTTAAGCTTCAGAGGAAAATTTAAAGGGATTTAAATATAAGAACTTATTAAATGTATTATATTGTATTCAAGAAGATGGACTTGGATTGCAATTTTAGAGCTCTTATGCCACACAAACAGATGTGATTGTTATAAGCTGTCAGCTCTAGTATCTTTATAGTATTTACAACCACATTTCAATCTTTAAAATCAATGCATATAATATGTAAATATTTAAAATGCATTTACAGGGCCATAATCAGGGCCATCCATCTACTGAGCCACCAGCCTCACTGCAGAGGCCTGACATCACTTCCTCAAAATAAATCATGACATCATCGCTGAGCTGACCAAGCCCCTCTCACTTGGCGAGCTCGGCACTATGCAGGCCTCATCCTTCCCCTGTGCAGTCATGTGACATACAGAGCGAGGGAAGACCCGCCTTCTCCTCCTCCTCCTGTGCTGTGTAGGAAGACCCTGCATCTCTTCCTTCTCGGATCCTGTTGATTTGCATACAGAACGAGGGAAGACCCGCCTTCTCCTCCTCCTCCTGTGCTGTGTAGGAAGACCCTGCATCTCTTCCTTCTCGTCTCTCCCTCTGCTGGGTTGATGCTGATGGAAGCACGAATAATCCTCCCTCCCTTTCTCGCTTACATCCCTCCCGCCCTCTCCTTCTCACTCACTGGAGACAGTGCACAGTATATAGCCTGCCTGGTGCTACCATGGAAACAGGTGTGGTTGTTTATGACAGTGGAGGCCAGTATGCAGAGAGGTAGAGAGACACACAGTGTCAGAGAAAGACAGATAAGAGCAAGATTTACTTATTAGGTCGATGTACCACTGATTACATGTGGATGGAATAAAACCTCCCTCCATTTAAGGTACGGTGTCTTATGTCTATTGCAGGAATGTTAGTTCATTGATGTTCGTCTTGTAAGAAGGAGACTGAGGTGAGATGCAGTGGCAGGGCGAAGTGCATGGACATGTACTAGGCTCGTGCGTTGATGTTAACCCGTCAGATCCTTTTTTGGTAGACCATCTTTACCCATGTTCCTCTGCAGTGGGCTGTGACTGACCCTGCCACAAGTTCATAAGTTCAAAGCCACTAGGAAGAAAGAAGTATGGGCACAAAAAGAGAGAAAGACAGGAAGGAACGATTGCTCTTTGCTCTGCTGGAGGAGGAGATGGACCATGGCTAATCTTAAAGACGTTGTATTATTTATTTAAAAAGCCATGAAGCTAAAGCTGCACTCACAGTCACAGTCCAGAGAGTGGATTCTGCATTGATCTGCAAGCAGCTATGGCAAAAGCTGCATTTCGTTACTTTCCCTCTGCACGTTTCTCTCCGGCTTAGGCTGATCTCTCCGTGCTGGATGTGTGCTCCATATTACCCAATGGTGATTAATCCTCTGAGTTGATGCAAGGAACTGGGTAGAAAGCTTCTGATTCCATCGACAGATGCTGCAGTTGCTCTCTGTCACACCAAAGAGCTTCTTCCAGTTTCTCTTTATCTTTCTACTCTTCATTCTACACTCTCTCTGCATTTTAGTCCCTCTAAATCTTTTTTGTTGCTTGTCTGTCCCAGGCTCTTGCCTGTAGTTCAGGTTTATTTGCAGCATGCAACTTGTGGACATACCATTTTGGATTTTGAGATGTGTCTCCTTTGTATGTTTGTGTGCAGGACACCAAAATTGCCTCTCTGGAGCGCAACATCCGAGATCTAGAAGATGAGATCCAAATGCTAAAGGCAAACGGCTTACTGAACACAGAGGATAGAGAGGAGGAGATCAAACAGATGGAGGTCTACAAGAACCACTCTAAGTTTATGAAGACCAAGGTAGATACTCTCTGCACTACATGCACATGCACTTATTGAAATAAGGATAGCTGAAAAACACAGTTGTTGTTCCAGGGTACAGATAAACCTTTTCAGAGAGGAGAATACCAAATTAAGCTGATGTGTCACTTAAATTTGCTGCTTTAGTGTTAAGTGTTGTCAGCAAGTAGTACAGCAGTTTTTATTTTTTTGTGAACTCAATGTCATTATTACCACAAAAAGCAAAATCAGCAAATATACATTACTAGATGTTCAAAGGGTAAAACTACCCACAGAATCATTGCAATAGATTAATTTTGATTAAACAAACTACACCTGCTTTATTTCAGGCTTTTGGCTGCTGCATGATAGTAGTTATAGCTACACCATAAAACCTCCAGCAAACGTAGTCACCTAAAATCTGTGTTTATGTAAAGCTATATGTGCCTGTCACTCTCTGGGGCACTGACTCTGACAGTACCACTTAATTATTTGACTAAGCACAAAGAGGCCACAGTTTTGTTATTCTATTTTTAAACCTCATTTCATCAATCATGAATAAAGATGATGCATAATATATGATGAATGCAGGGTAGTCAGTCCCAAATGCATTTTGAATGAGAGGAAAATGTGCACATGAAAAGACTGTATTGCCTAAAAAGCAGTTTCCATTTCTTTCACTCTGTCACGCGTGTGCCATAATGTTAGGACGTTATGTCACTAGTACAGTAACAGGTTCTGCATGTTGTCTGATTCGTGTATCGTACAGATTGACCAGCTGAAACAGGAGTTGTCAAAGAAGGAATCGGAACTGCTGGCTCTGCAAACAAAACTAGAGACCCTCAACAATCAAAACTCAGACTGCAAACAGCATATTGAGGTGCTCAAAGAGTCGCTCACTGCCAAGGAGCAACGTGCTGCCATCCTGCAAACAGAGGTAATTTAAAAAAAAACCTTAACTTGTTTGTACACAAACAGTAAATCATAGCCAAACTGTGCAAATAATAGGCTTGCTCTAGGCCTCAGGCTTATTATTGCAAATCATATCAGCACTTTATTTACTTTGTGGACTAACTGAACTGTGAGGGCAGGGCAGATCCAAGGAAAGAGCAAGCCTCAATGCACTGTTACAGCACATCTACTAAACATCAAAAACAAGAAAAGGCTGTACTAATAAAACAAAACAATAACTGTAACTGCATTACAGTTACTAGAATGCACTAGAATGCAGTAAATGAAGATCACCAAAGTAATAAAAACAGTTGTATGGAGATTAGCTATAAAATAAATAACTATCTGAAAGCACTTTCAATACTATTTTCCCTGCCACTGTATAAATAATTAAGTAAGTTTTAAATAAGTTTTCTCTTTTATTTTAAAGCATGATAACCAGATGGATTTTCTCTAAGGTGTTTTTGGCTGTGTGTTTCTGCAGGTGGATGCTCTACGTCTGCGTCTGGAAGAAAAAGAGTCCTTCCTGAACAAAAAAACCAAGCAGCTGCAGGACTTGACTGAAGAGAAGGGCACTCTTGCCGGAGAAATCAGGGACATGAAGGACATGCTAGAGGTCAAAGAAAGAAAGATCAATGTCCTGCAGAAGAAGGTGAGAATCAGAGGTGTAGAAAATTTTACTATTTTATGGGTGTATAAAGGAATGAAAAGAAACTGAAAGTCAGGGGGAACATGCACACAGGAAAATGTTATAACCATTTGCAAACTACTCTGTGTTATTGTTGCTGATTTTATGGGTTATGGTGAGTAGGTGGAGGTCTGTGTGCTGTCAGTGTGTGTTTCACATGTAGTCAGAAATGTTAGATGATGAGGGGAGTGAGTTATTCTATCTGATTTTTGTGTCTTGGAGTAAAACAGAGTGGTTACGCTCTCCATTAAGAGTGAGAGTTTGTGTTGCTCTCAGGGGGAATGTGTCCATAAAAAGATAAGCAAGAAGATATTTCTGCCTTGCTGGCTCTAGTGTGTATCTGTGCTATAAATACCCACAGAGTGTTACTTCCCCTGTCACCCTGACCTGCTCTCCAATTCCCTTTGCTTGTTTTTCCTCACTTGTGCTATCACACCCCCTCTCCGTCATCCATCTACTTTTATCTCCCTCTTTGTTATCTTTTGTGATGTCTAATTCTTTGTTTATCTCCTGATGTGCTTATTTGTTTTTGTTTCAGTGCATGCATGTTAATGTCTCTTAATAGCTTTTACAGTCTTAATGGCACAGCACATTTCAGACTATGAGCATAACTCGCTAGTTATCTATGTTTCTCTACATTTTGAAGGGTTCCATGGGTTCAGTTACATGTTTCTCTGCCTTTTTCCTGCCTCCTGTGGCACTTCCATCCTGTCGGTCTCTCCCTCTTGGGGCAGATTGAGAACCTGCAGGAGCAGCTGCGTGACAAAGACAAGCAGCTGGGGAACCTGAAGGACAGGGTCAAGTCTCTGCAGACTGACTCTAGTAACACAGACACTGCCCTGGCCACGCTGGAGGAGGCACTGTCCGAAAAGGTACAGGACTGCAGTAAAATGATGATGCAAAGATTTATATCTCACTTTTTAGAATTTACCAGCTGCTACAAGATTGCTGCAAATCATTTTACATTCCTTGGATGAATTGAATAACATTTCATTTCCAGGCCTTGTTTTTTTTTTTACCTCCAAAAGTGAAACAGAGTCTTCACTTTTTATCCTACCCCCAAGTAGAAAAAAATAACTATAATTTTTTTAAGGGATCTCCAGAGATCCTGTGCACATTTGCCTGTGTGCAGCCTGGAGAAGCATAATTTCAGCTTGAGTGGGTTAAGAATAAGAACAGTAACTGGTCATGTATAAATATGTCAGCTGAGGCAATTTTTATAATCCAGAATTGGGCAGTTTTACATGATGTGATTTCATTACTGCTCCAGTTTGGTTTCCTGTTCCCATTCGAATGACCTTTTTATTATTTCCTCCATACTGGATAGAGTAAAATTCCAAGATGGTCTCCCTAGATTCACATGTGATTTCTACTGGAGATATTAAGAATTTCAAACAATGAAATGCACTTTAAAAAAATGAAATGCAGATGTAGTACTAAATCCTTGTCTCTGATTCTGCTTCAGATATACATGTGACAAATGGTGAGATCACTTGAGAGCTGCTAAAGATTTGCTTGAGTATGTTGCTTGAGAAATGTGTCTTATTTTTCACTTTCAGAGAAGAATTTTTAAAAAGGAACTTTGTTTATTCAGCCACTTCTTTTGTTTTTGTCTGTATGTGTTAGGAGAGGATTATTGAGCGTTTAAAGGACCAAAGAGAGAGGGAAGACAGAGAACGTCTGGAAGAAGTGGAGTCCTATAAAAAAGAGAACAAGGACCTGAAGGAGAAGGTCAACAGCCTACAGATAGAATTAACAGAAAAGGAGGTCAGTCAGTACACACGGAGTGAAGAGATTTTCTGTTTATGGAAGGCCATACAGGAGTGCACTGATGATTGAATATTGCCCAGATGTTTCTCTGCTGAACTATAAAGTATGAACCGCATCTCTATGTACTGTATAGCCTGTGTCATACTACATTCTCTCAGTAGGCCTCTGTATGACATTTAAGCTGCTACCTCTGGCCTAGTTATACACGCTAACAGTGTGGTGGCCTACCTGGTTTGAACTTGACAATCTTACTGTCTTTTCTCCAAGCAAACTCACTTTCTCTGTGCTGTTTGTCTATCTGTAGTCCAGTCTCATTGATCTGAAGGAACATGCATCATCCCTTGCGTCTTCAGGCCTCAAGAAGGATTCAAAGCTTAAATCACTGGAGATAGCCATTGAGCAGAAAAAAGAAGAGTGTAGTAAGTTGGAGACACAGTTGCAGAAGGTAGGTGTGCTTTCATGTTGAAAGCATGAGGACACTGATCTTTTTTTTTTTAAATGTGCTAAATTGATCATTCTTGCTATATATGACTCAACCTGCAGTTTTGAGGCAACCAATCTGGAAAAATCCAAGCACCTAATTCAAGGAGAAAACAAGTCAGTATTAGCTAAGCTAACGTGACGCCGCAACATGTTCATGCAAATTTACAGCTGTTGGCAAAAAAGTTTCACCATGAGGTTTATGCTGTTTGAGAGTATTTGTTTGTATCATCTCTGTTTGCTAAGGATGACTGTATGACATGACTGAAAGCTCCAGAGCAGCTACAACATGGACAAAAATTAAAAGTTTTAATAATTTTATTGTAGCTAAATTGTTGTGATGAAAAGGACATTGAGACGTCCAATTTCCACAGTAGTACCACTATAATGTTGTTTTTAATACTAACTAGAGTTTTATATGGTTAATGCTTCAGCTTTGGCTGAACTGTATAAAATAGTTCTTTTATTTCAGTTCAGAGTTTGGATTCATATTGATAAAGTGAGTTTTCCCTGCTCAGAAATACCTACAACTCAGATCTTGCATTGTGTGTCATTTTCATAATGGAAAATGCTGAAGAATTCTGATTAACTTAACTAATAATAAACTCCTCAGTGTAGAAAACTGTGACATGTAAAACATTTAGCAGATATAAAAAACACCAAGGTGAACACTGTGAAAATCCTTAATCCTTCATTAAGTTGATTCCTTGTATGAAAAGAGCAAAAATTGTGTCAATATCCCTGTAATCCAGACCAAACAAGATAAAAAAAATCCAGCTTTATGTAAAAGACAGTTAATTAGGATAGTGAGTACCATCATGCTCTCTCTCCTCTAACTTCGTTACGCCACTGCTGGGAGCAGACAATCCATTAAATACCCCCCTCTGTCTTGTTCTACTCCATAATCCACAGACTATCCCTGTGTTTGTTCGACCGCATTTATTTGTCAGTTTGTGTAGCCCTGAACCTGCAACAACATGTGCTGTAACTGATGCTAACAATCTGTCAAATATGTATTGTAACATGTCTGATCCTGCTGTTTTCTCCCCGGCCTCAAACAAAATCCTGACGCTTCCCCCTTCCCCCGACACTGCTTCCTTCAACCCCTCTGTTTGCAATGTAGCAAGCTGAGCAACTATTCAGTCACATGAACAATCCTGTAAGTCCCTCTCTTAAGATCTCTGAGGCACATGTTGAAAGCATGAGGACACTGATATTTTTTTTTTTAAATGTGCTAAATGGTGATCATGTCAGGCCCAAGCACAGGTTCTGCTTTTACCCACTGACCCACTCAGATGCATGACCATTGCACTGTAATGATTTACTGAGCTTTAGATTGCACTCAGAGTCCTGTGTAATATATTCATTCTGCAAGTGTTGGTGTTTGTGACATATGGTGACACTGGTGCTAAATATACAATATGTAAAGTTAGCAGTATTTATTTATTTCTAATTTTTTTAATTGTATAGTTCCTTTTTCAGTGATTAGTTAGTTTAACCAAAGTGAGATTCTTTTACTTAACCACACAATAGAATGGAAAGTTCTCTGCACACTAAGCTCGAAAAGATAAAACTAAACTTTCAGTCCTGCAAATTTATAAAATTTGGAAATACCAGAGCCTACACTGGCACAAAACACCTGTGCTACACCTGTGCTTTGTAATGCAAGTACACATGAGAAATGAATTCTTGTTCTTGAGGGTCAAAATGCAAGAATCAACCTCTTCATAATGGCTACTGAGATTGGTAATATAATGGAAGTGAAAAGCGTTTTCTCGTATGTTTCGACACCTACAGTAACATGGTGAACCAGAAACATTTAAAATGTTTGACATACCTCTACAATGATTAGTCATTCTGAAATAATTTTACAGTCAAATCAGTGCGAATAATCTGCCACAAAATAAATCCCGACAATGCTCCTTCTGCTTAAAATATAAAACTTCCAAGCTGACAGATTGACCTGGTCCCTGTTGCGCCTTACTCAACTTTCTTTTGACTGACAGTAGCAAACACTGTGCAGCTTTGTTGGATTTGCATGATTTGGTTTATCTTGTTGCATGTTGTCAGTGTAAAGTGTTGCCACGCTTCTCTACTGTTACAGTGTGGTGTGGTTAGCTGAGGTATCAGCTGTGGTGGGAGATCACTGCAGTGTCCTGATGGATGGCTCTGTACAAATATTGCACTTTTGCAGCGTATGTTGACATGTGTGGCTGAATATTGTCTTGAGGGTGATGTGTACTGTTGTTCAGGGAAAGGTACAAACTGTTGCAATAATGGCAAGATTAACCCATTTTGATTAAACAACAGCGCTTTGATTAGTTTGTGGCAGGTAATCAATGAGAGACGATAATGATTTAGCATTTCATGATTTATAACAAATTTTGCTTATTAAAATTGTGTATAAACACAAGACATACATGCACAGTGCTGTATTCTGCACACTCACCCAAGTGACTAGGAGTCTCAGAGGGCTATTAAATGGAGCTAAATAATAGCTCTGTTAAAGCTAATGAGCCAGTACCAGTAATGATGCCCTTGTCCACAACATTTTACTCGACTTTAGTCATTCAGAAAGTGAGGAAGCGAGCAGGGGGAGTAGGTAATCTCAGACATAGATGGACGACAGTGTACCATATGTATCTATCTTCACCGGGCAGTAAAACATTCTGTGCTGCACCGCAGGGTTGTGTTGACATTATAATATTAATAGAGTACGTGTTTGGGTCTGTACATGTTCGTATGTGTCTTTCTCTGGTGTGTGGATGCAGAAGGCCCACGAGGTAGAGCAGCAGTCGGGCTCCAGAGGGAACCCAGAGTATGTGGACCGAGTGAAGTTGTTGGAGAAAGAGGTGAGCTACTACAAGGATGAAGCCAGCAAAGCTCAGGCGGAGGTGGAGCGACTGCTGGACATCCTGCGGGAAGTGGAGACTGAAAAAAATGACAAGGACAAGAAGATTGCTGAGCTAGAAAGGTAACTAACTCTGACTGTCTGGAGAAGTTAGTTCAGTTAGGAGAGATATATTGGAATTGTATGGAAGTTTTAACTAGGAATGGGAATTAATAAGATTTTATTGTTACCAATGCCATTATTGATTCTGCTTATTGATGCCCCTAATGATTTCCTGATCAGTTTTCTGTATTAAAAAACGCTAGATCTGCACAGGTTTTTAGCTTAAATGCAGCAGTTATCTTTGATTCTGAACACAGTATTGCACAGAATTCCACCAAAACTAACACATCAAGAAAACACAGTTAAAACACAATCTATCATCTGTTAAATCAATACAACTGAATTCACAGTTCTCGTAAGACAGAAAACTGTTGTGTTTTCAGTTATTTGAAACTACTACCTAGGTAGGTTATGCAATAGGAACTCTGAAAGATGGATAGACAGTTATGCAATGATATAAAAATTTTGAATGTAGGAATTTGGACATAAATTTTGATAAAATGGGAGTGATGGAGAACAGGTAGACATTATTAGTAGTAGACAGTAGAAGACATAGTAGACATTAACCCACATTGAATTCTCACCAAAGCTTCACTTAAAGATATTTTATTGTCAGTGTAGCCTGTACTGATGTAATTACCCCTTTGTGTCTCATTTGTTATCTTTATAATCCTATAGTGAGTCCAACTCAATTGGAAGAAGAGTTACATGTCAAAGACTGTTAAAGGTTGGGTCACCAAATTATCAATAAATGTTTTCTCTTATACTTCTGCTATTAACAATGCTTTGAGATATTGCTTTCTGAGATTTCGTCTGTGATGTTAGCACGAAAACAAAACGTGTTATTTTGTCATTTAGCAACATAACACTTTAATGCCACTGTTTTGGCTCTGAGGTTTTTAGCAGTATATTCTCTTACTTCCTCTTCAGGTTGAACAGTCAAGGTTCTAATCTCACTTGGTTGTGCTTGTCAGTTTTAAAGGGCCCTGTACTGTTCGATCTGTATTTCATGTGAAATTTCACGTTTTTGTATCAATGTACTGTCATTTTCATGTTTTTATGTACAAGTGTCAACACACTGTACTGTAGTAGAGCCATTCATAGGCTTGGATAATACACCCAAAAATAATTTTAATGGACAATAGTTGCAGCTGGATGTATTCCAGAAAAGGGAGGAGCATAGGGTGACACATAAGAGTGGAGGCAGGAGCACACAAGTTGATTACATCTTGTGCAGACGTTTCAACCTGAAAGAGATCACTGACTGCAAAGTAGTGGCTGGGGAGAGTGTAGCCAGACAGCATAGGATGATGGTGTGTAGGATAACTCTGGTGGTGAGGAAGATGAAGAGGATGGAAATGTGTTGAAATGTGTTGACAGGTGCCACAAGTGTGATGGAAAGATGGAAGGAATACTTTGAAGAGTTGATGAATGAGGAAAATGTTAGCACAGAGTAGAAGAGGTGACTGTTGTGGAGCAGGAAGTAGCAAAGATCAGTAAGGATGAAGTGAGGAAGGCGCTGAAGAGGATGAAAAGTGGAAAGGCAGTTGGTCCTGACGACATACCTGTGGAGGTACGGAAGTGTTTGGGAGAGATGGCAGTAGAGTTTTGGACTGGGCTACTTAAGATCTTAGTGAGTGAGAGGATGCCTGAGGAATGGAGGAGAAGTGTACTGGTGCCCATCTTTAAGAACAAGGGAGACGTGCAGAGTTGTGGAAACTACAGAGGAATAAAGCTGATGAGTCACACAATGAAGTTATGGGAAAGAGTAGTGGAGGCTAGGCTGAGGTCAGAAGTGAGCATTTGTGAGCAGCAGTATGGTTTCATGCCAAGAAAGAGCACCACAGGTGCCGAGAGAGGAGCTGTGGTTTTGTATTAGGAAGTCTGAGTTCCAGAGAAGTATGTTCGAGTGATGCAAGACATGTATGAGAGCTGTAAGACAGTGGTGAGGTGTGCTGTAGGGGTGACAGAGGAGTTCAAGGTGGAGGTGGGACTGCACCAAGGATTGGCTTTGAGCCCCTTGTTGTTTGCTGTGGTGATGGACAGGCTGACAGATGAGGTTAGACAGGAATCTCCGTGGACCATGATGTTTGCAGATGACATTGTCATCTGTAGTGAGAGCAGGTGGAGGAAAAATCTAGAGAGGTGGAGGTTTGCTCTGGAAAGGAGAGGAATGAAGGTTAGTCGCAGTAAAACAGAATACGTGTGTAAATGAGAGGGACTCAAGTAGAATGGTGAGCTTACAGGAAGTAGAGGTGAAGAAGGTGGAGGATTATAAGTACCTAGGGTCATCAGTCCAGAGCAACGGAGGGTGTGGAAAAGAAGTGAAGAGACGTGTGCAAGCAGGTTGGAACGGGTGGAGGAAAGTGTCAGATGTGATGTGTGACAAAAGAGTATCAGCAAGAATGAAAGGAAAGGTGTACAAGACAGCGGTGAGACCAGCAATGTTGTATGGTTTAGAGACAGTGGCAGTGAGAAAAAGACAGGAGGCAGAGCTGGAGGTAGCAGAGCTGAAGATGTTCAGGTTCTCTTTGGGAGTGACGAGGATGGATAGGATCAGGAATGAGTACATCAGAGGGACAGCTCATGTTAGATGTTTTGGAGAAAAAGCCAGAGAAGCCAGATTGAGATGGTTTGGACATGTTCAGAGGAGGGACAGTGAATATATTGGTAAAAGGATGCTGAGGTTAGAGCTGCCAGGAAGGAGGCCTAGAGAAAGACCAAAGAGGAGGTTCTTGGATGTAGTGAAGAAGGACATGAGGATAGTTGGTGTGGGTGTGAAGGATACAGAGGATAGGGTTAAATGGAGGCAGATGATTCGCTGTGGTGACCCCTGAAGGGAGCAGCCGAAAGGAAAAGAAGAAGAAGAAGAAGTTGCAGCTGGAAGTAGAGCAGGATTTTGTACAAGTTCTGCCAATATGTTAAATGTTATATTAGATCACACTTAGTCACCTGCTCAATGGCAGATTTAATTTTAAGGACCACTTAAATAATGTTGGTGGCCCCATCAGGTTTTGGGTCACCTCTATATGGGCTAAAGTGTCCACACTGGAATAACCTTTCGGTTTTGGTTTGGCTGATGTCTCTCTGGTCGAGGCTGCCATTTTAACATTAACCTGGAAAGGATGTCACACTGCTAAGACAGAGAAAAACCAAAGGACTGCATGAGAGGCGCACACATCACACTGTCTGCCAATGAGAGCCCACCTCCCATGCTAATGACAGTGATGCCACTTATTGTTAAAACCACTACACTTTCCTTCCCTGCCAGTGGTAGGGGCCACTTTGTTTCAGTGTCATGCTAATTCATTAGTGGTGTTTGATTAATTGAGTGTTCTTGTTCTTTTTGCCACCTTTACCCACTTCTTCTGTCTTGTTCCCTTTTCTATTTTCTGATTCATACCCACTTGTCCCTTTTTTACCCTCTGCTATTGAACACTTTCAACCTTGGACTTGAATCCCCTCTTTTCCCTTTCTCAAATTCGATTGTTTTTTTTTTAAATCAATCTCTACATCTCCCTCGCAACTCTTTCTCTGTTGTGTCATCTTGACACCAGCCCCCCTCCCTCTGCCCCTCGCCCCATCCCTCGTCCCGGTGGCAGAGCTCCCCCTGACCCGCTCCCTTCTGTGTCCGCTGCTCCCCAGCAGATAGGGGGCATGGTGTGGGATTTCCTGGGAAAGTGAGTGCTCTGCCCTGGCACTTCAGCTCGGCTGTGTGGTCTCTGACTACGACTGCTGCAACTGCATCTGGTTTCATCTGTGTGCCTTGGTCTGCCTGCTATCCACAGATCTTTGTATCAGATTGACACACTCTATCTGTACCATCTAATCTACCTGTGTGCGTGATACAAAGATCCCTGGATTCATGTTTCCTTTTATTTGTTTAGCATGTGTTTGCTTAGTGCTTAACTGTGTAAGCTAACTTGTAATGTGTGCCATGAATGGTTTTTGATCAGTCTGTGTGACCATGTGTGGTGTGTGTGTGTGTGTGTGTGTGTGTGTGTGTGTGTGTGAGAGAGAGTTGTATGCTTAATTAGTCAAACTGCATGTGACAATCAGCAATAACAGCCATCAATCTGTGCACTGACATTTATAAGACTTAAGTCAACAAAAATGTAGTTGTATAATGTGTGATTAATTGTACAAAAATACTGTGAGTGCAAAACATCAGCTCATATTATTTGAAATATATGTCCCATTAGTATATACTTATACTATACTTAATGATTCACTGAACTGTAAGTGTCACTTCACACTGTTGTTCATGAGGCCTGTTGCTGTAATGATGCATGGTAAAGTCACATAGTAAATCACACCAAAGACTCAGCCTGCAACTCAATTTCACAATTAACACTAGAGGAGTTTCACACTTGTAATTAAGACATTATCACATTTTGCACTTGTATATAAATATTTAATACTCTAAATACTAAATTATATACTGTTTAATTAGCAGTATATAGAACTTGGTGTGATTTTTCCCAACGGCTTTTGCTTCATCCATTGTAGTTTTCTATAGGTATTTGTTACACCTCGTTGTGTCCTTTGTTGAAATATCTTGCTTACATGTTTATATATCTTACACACATACACCCTTTTGTGTCTTTTTTTGGTGTTTGGTTTGGCTGTTTGTTGTAGCTTTTCTCTGTGTAGGAAGAGTCTGTCCTTAGAGCTGAGGCCTCCTCCTGCCATGAGCATGCTTCCCTTGCTCATTCCAGCCACCCATCTGCCCTCCTCACCCTACATCACCCTCCGCATATGTAACTCTGTCACCCTCACACCATCAAATAATCCCAGTAATGTCACCTGACAGCCCCTCTCTTCTGAAGTGGTTTTTCCCAGTGCCCACCTTTCTGCTCTCCTGTCCAACTTGACCCACTCCACCCTGCCTAGCTTGCTCTACCAGACACTAAGGAAAATGATCACCCTAGTGGCCTGCATGAATAGAACAGCTGTGCTCCAGGTCTACACATGCTCAGTGAGTGAGGTGCTGTAGTAGGTAGGGTTTGGACTGAGCCCTCAGTCTTGAAGTGTGTCGGTTCAGTTGGGTCTCTTCTGTCTGAACAACCCTGCATCCATAACTGACTAACTCAATCCTTTTTGCCTACTTGGTTAAACCACCATTGGCTTCCCTTCCTTTTGCTCGGCACTTAAACCTGTCCTCCTATCCTCTTCTTTTTCCCAGCTGATTTATGCCTGTCTGACTGCATGTCTGCCACTCCCCGGCTTGGCAGCAGATGCACATGGCTCCATTTTTTCAGAGAAGTGCATCCTGCATTAGCTGTGTCAGGCTATCACAGGCGCCTTTATAATCACCCATGTTGTTTGACAGTGAACACACTGGGTCCTCTGTATATTTTATTTGTGGTTATTCTGGTTCTAATGTCTTTTTTTTTTACTTTTTCCTGTGTTTGCTCTCGTCTCCTGCTTTCAATTCCTCCACTTGTCCCGTTATTCCATTCTCGTCTACCTTTTCCTCTCCCCATCTGCAGTCTAGCTCCCAGGTAAGTTATGTCCCCATCCCTCTACTGAACCCCCTGCTAACTCTGGTGCTTAAACCTGGGAGTCATCACAGTAATGTCACATTAACACAAAGCTATCAATTCATCTGTGGTGCGCATGTCTTGTTGCTGTCCTGGAATCTCAATACTGGTACTGTTAGTCTCATTCAAAATGCATCTAAAGTGATTGTCCATTACACTGTACTTGTTCTATTTGTGTTTCATGTTTTTGTTGTGGTATACAACAGACACAACTACTAGAACTGGATTCAGAAAAATAATTGGAATGGAAGTACTTTTAAGTTTTTTTGGTTTTACAGACAAGGAGGCAAAGACCAGACTAAGAAGGGTTCAACCATCAAACTGGGACCACAAGGGGACAAGAAAGGCTTAGGACAGGACCCTCGTAAAGAAAGCTCAATGGATAGTGGTCACCACTTAAAGGTGCAGATTGACACATAATTTACCAATTATGATATACATTAGGTTTTAGCACTTGAAATGTATGCCTTGAAGGTGTTTTGTCTGTGTGTTCCCACATCATTATCTGTCAGTTGGAGGAGCTGATGAACACACTGGAAAGGACAAGGCAGGAGCTGGATGCCACCAAGCAGCGTCTCTCTTCCACACAGCAGTCTCTGCAAGAGAGAGACACTCATCTCACCAACATGAGACAAGAGCGCAGGAAACAACTGGAGGAGATCCTAGAGATGAAGTTAGTGTCACCATGACTTGATGTCTGCCTTGCAGAGACAGCCTATTGTCTGCTTATCTTAATGTGTTTGTGGCAAATCCATGAATGGATTTTTTTCCATGGAAAAATTTTTGCTTTATTATCTACCAGTTAATTTATGAAGATTTCTGAGATGAGAAATAAAGCATGCTGTCACGGGGTGTGGGTGGTGTGGTGAGAAGGAGGAGAGGTGAGGACCCAAATGCAGGACAACTGAGGCGTTTATTCTTTCCCGGGATTTCCAGGACGAACACAAACCACAAAACCAAAAACCGAATGAAACGGTAACTCGAAAGACCGAGTGAAACGGTCACTACACAAACACAAATACTACAAGGGGCATCCACAGTATCCAACTAAATGCAACTAATGCTTCGGCACCGAACAAAGGGACAAGGGAGGTATAAATAGGGGAAACACAAAAGGTAATCAAACACAGGTGAAACTAATAAACACAGATAACTAACAAAGCTGCCAGGGACCAGAACACAGGGAAAAGGAAGTCTTAACAAAATAAGAGTCCTCTGGCAGGAAGTTCCGAGGGGACTCATGACAGGACCCCCCCCCCCCCAAGGCCGGATACCAGACGGCCCACGAGTTCCACCAAAAGTCCAGGGTGGGGGGGGGGGAACACAGTTTATGACCCCTAACCGGGCAGAGTCCTGGGTCGATCCGCTGATCGGCTCCGCGGGCACACAAGGTCTGAGGCCGTTCCAGAGGACGGCCTCTCTGACAGGCGAAGGTTGGGACCGTTCGGGAGAACGGCCTCCGAGACGAGCGAGAGTCCTCACAGGCTAGCGTGGATCCGGAGCCGTTCCGGGAACGCTGGTAGCTGCCGCATTGGCGGCCACGGCTCCGGGGCTGCTGCAGAGACGGCTGAGACGGCCGGGGAGGCTGCTGCAGACGGCTGACGCGGGAGGCTGCTGCAGAGACGGCTGAGACGGCCGGGGAGGCTGCTGCAGAGACGGCTGTGACGGCCGGGGAGGAGCTGGCTGGACTTTGGCGCGCGTAGCTTGGTTGCGGCTCTGAGGGACTGGGACAGGCAGCGGCAGCTGCGGCTCAGGGGACGAAGGCAGCGGCTGCTGCGGCTCCGGAGACGAAGGCAGCGGCTGCTGCGGCACTGGAGACGAAGGCAGCGGCTGCTGCGGCACTGGAGACGAAGGCAGCGGCTGCTGCGGCACTGGAACCTCTGGTGATGGCTGCCGCTGCGGCGGCTCGGGAACCTCTAGTGACGGCTTCTGCTGCGGCTGCTCGGGAATCGGCTGCACGGGGGTCGGCCGCTTGGGAGTCGGCCGCTCGGGACACGGCAGCTCGGGACACGGCAGCTCGGGCAGCTGTTGCGGAGGCTCTGGCTCAGGCGGTAGTCCGGAAGGTCCAGGGGATTTCTGCCCCGGGGACTCCGGTGGCGCTGGTAGCTGGGCCTCAACGCGGGCGCCAACATCGTGACGCTGCGGGGCTGGAGCTGGCAGGGCTTGAGCCTCGGCGTGGGCGACTTCACCACGCCAAGGGACGGGAACAGGCTGGAAGGGGACCTCAGCGGGGACGTCGTCATCGGCGCGCTGAGGCTCGGGAATCCAGGGCAGAACCTCAGCGGGGACGCCATCGTTGGCACACTGAGGTTCCTGCGGCGGGGTAAGTGCCTCAGCGGGGACGTCAACGTCGGCACACTGAGGCAGCGGGATCCTGGGGAAATCCTCAGCGGGGACGCTGTCGTCGCGCACTGAGGCTCAGGGATCCGGACCGGGACCTCAGCGGGGACGCCGTCGTCAGTGCACTGAGGCTCGGGTTGCGGCTGTAGCTGCGAGGTGGTGGCTTGGAGCTCCAGCGGCGGAGGGCGACATGACGCTGGCATCGGCGCACAGGAAGGCTGGCTGGCCGAGTTGAGCTCCAGCAATGTCGGCCATGACACCACGCTGGGGCTCGGGATACCGGGGTCATGCTCCAGCAGGGACGGCTTCGTCGGCACACTGGAGCTGGGAAGGCAGGTGGAAACCTCAGCCGAGGCGGCGTCATCGGCGCGCTGAGGCTGAGGGATCCAGGGCAGAACCTCGGCGGGGACGCCATCATCGGCACACTGAGGTTCCTGCTGCGGGGTAAGTGCCTCAGCGGGGACGTGAACGTCGCCGCACTGAGGGTGCAGGATCCTGGTCGGAACCCCCGCGGGGACGCTCTCGTCGGCACATGAGGGTTCGGGTTGCTGCGGCAGCGGCGAGGTGGTGGCTGGGAGCTCCAGCGACGAGCGGCGGCTGGGCTTGGACTGCCGAGCTGGTGATTCCGCCTCCCTGCTCCGACGCCGTCGCTGTCGGCGATCCCGTCGAGCAGCGCGGGGGGACTCGGGTTGGGCAGCAGCGAGGAGGGACCCGGGCTGGGCAGCAGCGAGGAGGGACCCGGGCTGGGCAGCAGCGGGTGTGCCGCCGGCGGAGGCGGGGACCAGATCCCAGGGAGCCAGGGACTCGGCCTTCACCTCCTGCCAGATGGCGCGTGCCTCTGCTGGGGACAGCCGCTGAGGCTCAGGAGCTGGTGGCGGGAGAACCGGTGTCTGAGGCTGGGACTCTGGCGACTGGGACGCCGGGGCGAGGGAAGGAGCCGAGGTGGTGGGAGGCCAGAACTCCGGTGGAGGCGACTGGAGAACCGCGAGGCACCTGCTCTTGACGCCTTGGAAAGGAGCCTGCTTATCTCTGCCTTCCTCCAGAAGAGCGTGGAGGGAGGAGAAGAGCTGGAACGCCGTTCTCACACTCTTCTTGGAGGTCTCGGGCGGCGTATGCTGCAGTCCCCGCAGCTGTTGGCCACACACCATCAGTCCCAGCGTGTAATCCGGGGCGAAACCCAGATACATCCGGAGCGCGGTGACACTGTCCTTCAGACACCGCTCCGGGAACAAACTCTCGGCCGGTCCTGCTGGGTCCATTTCTGGCCGAAGCATTCTGTCATGGGGTGTGGGTGGTGTGGTGAGAAGGAGGAGAGGTGAGGACCCAAATGCAGGACAACTGAGGCGTTTATTCTTTCCCGGGATTTCCAGGACGAACACAAACCACAAAACCAAAAACCGAATGGAACGGTAACTCGAAAGACCGAGTGAAACGGTCACTACACAAACACAAATACTACAAGGGGCATCCACAGTATCCAACTAAATGCAACTAATGCTCCGGCACCGAACAAAGGGACAAGGGAGGTATAAATAGGGGAAACACAAAAGGTAATCAAACACAGGTGAAACTAATAAACACAGATAACTAACAAAGCTGCCAGGGACCAGAACACAGGGAAAAGGAAGTCTTAACAAAATAAGAGTCCTCTGGCAGGAAGTTCCGAGGGGACTCATGACACATGTAGCTAATCCTTCATTTTATTCTAAGAGCATAGTCTAAAAACAAGATATTTTTTGCAGTAACCTCCTTTTGTCTTCTTAGCATCGACGTTGACAGGCAAACAGTGGAGATTCCAGGAAGTTACAGGCCAAAAAATAGTCCCACACATACAATAAACATATTCCACCATAAAGGCACAGCTTGTTGTTTATACATTTTGCTATTCATCTAGATTAACCCCTAATGCAAGCTGCTGCTAGCGGTTGCTTTATACGTAATCAATAAAGATAATTTTACATTTTACAACCACTTTAAAGCTTGATCCCCCTCAATAACAGTTTTACTGTAATTGCAGTTTTGACTTAGATGCAGTTAGAACTGATGTGGTTTATTTGACAGTTTTTTAGTTAAAAAAAATCATAATTAAACTGTTATAGTTCTATATACCATTTATTAAGTGTTCCTCCTGTATTATAGAAGTGTTAATGTCATAATGATGTTTTTCTTCTTCAGACAACAAGCTCTGCTTGCAGCTATCAGTGAGAAAGATGCTAATATTGCACTGCTGGAACTGTCTGCCTCCAATAAAAAGAAGACCCAGGAGGAGGTGCTGGCTCTCAAGAGGGAGCGGGACAAACTGATGCACCAGCTCAAACAGCATGTTAGTACTGCAGCACAGTATCAAAGAAATCTCTCTGCACTGTAGCTGGTTACCAAGGCAATCTGAATGAAAAATATAGCTGCACAATGTAACTAGCACATTTTTCCTAATTTTATCTACAGGGGATGGTGCACACACATGGACACTTATCTTTATTTCTAATTCAGGCTTTGGCCTACAGTCCCAAAGAAACCAGCACAGAGTTATGAAAGTCACTGCTTGGCCTAAAGGAAGTTCCAACATGTAACTCCCCTTTGAACACAAACTACAATTTTGATTTTTATGCTTAAAAAGTGATGATAGGTGGATTTGATACCTTTGGGCATAGTCATTTAACTTGTTTACCCCATTTTGAGTCTTTATACTGACGTTATGCTAAAGGGCTACTGCTTTTAATGTTATATTTACCATACAGACATGAGAGTGGTTGCTATCTTCCCATCTAGAAAGCATATTCGTGTGTGTCTCCAAAATGGAATTTTTCCAAGTGCAGTGATATATCCACAGCTGTCTAAAAACCTGAACATTATAAGGTTCAGTGTTAGATACAGTACATGGCTATTGTGGTGATTTGTATTATATTCTTAGGTGTCTCTGTTTTATGTCCATGATTCATTTTAAAGAAATAATGTTCACTTAATAACTCCAGATCAGCATGCACTAAACAGTTCTCTTTTCCTGCAGACACAAAGCAGAATGAAGTTGATAGCTGACAACTACGAAGATGAGCAGTATCATCCACATGGTCACATACACCTCCAGCCTCAGCTCCCTCATGCTCAGCCTCAACCCCAGCCTCAATATCCCCACCCTCCCCACGCCCAGCAGACTCCATATCCACATGCCCCGCATCCACAACATTCTCAGCACCCACAGCATCCACAGGCTCCCCCACAGCACCCACACCCCCAGCAGCCACAACCACAATACCCTCACCCTCCTCACCCACAGCACCCCCAGCAACACCCTCAGCATCCCCAGCCACCTCTCCAGCACCCTCGTCCCCCACAGCCCCAACACCCTCACCAACAGCACCCCCAGCACCCTGCACAGCACCACCATGGACATCCCCCTTCACAGCATCCTCATCCTCAGCATCCACATGGCCCTCCCCAACAAGGACCACACCCCCAACATCCCCATCCCCAGCATCCTCAGCACACGCAGCACCCACATCACACCCAGCATCAACGCCATCCTTCGCCCCATCATCGAGGAGGGCCACCTCGAGGACCAGGACATGCTGGTCATCGTCCCTCTCCAGACCAGGTTAGATGTCTCACCATGCTGTTCATGTTATAATTTTTAATGCTCCCACCAATTCACCAGTCATCTATCTCAACAGCCCTAGAAAATCTTTGCAGAAAGCAGCAAAATAGCTTCATACTTTGAACTTTGTCAGATACTCACTTATTGTCCAACACTTCCTGCAGTGCCACTTGTGTTTTTTGATCAGCAATTACTCCACTTTCTGTCTGTTTTCTTCTCAACGTGCATGTCATTGCATTTCCACTGCTGCCAAAAACAGGATGATGAGGAGGGCATATGGGCATAACCAATGGGCAGTATCAACCAAAGCTCTAATGTTGTTTTGAGGGGTGAGATATATTTAAGAAATTTCCAGTTTACAATTCTCAGCTCCCTGTCTGCTACAGTGTCTGCTGTGCTTTGTCACAAACTAAAAAACTGAATGACCTCTGGATATGTTTGTCTTTCACATTCAGATGATTCAGTCACTACTGGAGGAGCACAGCCATGTCATGATGTTAAAACACTACCCAGTCAAACATTTATTACCCCCCTCAGTCAATACTTTGAGTGACCTTTGTTTATTTTCCTGGGAAAAGAAGGATGCACTCAGGTGTGCAGGTCATGTGAGGGTCTACAGCAGAGCAGGTAATGTCATACCTTTCATCATAAGACACATGTATCAGAACATGCAGAAATTATTTTAAAAAATACATTATGTTAAAACTACATTTTCCAAGTCCAGCATATTTCATCTTCTTCATTTTCTGCTCCAGGTGACCTGGGACCTCTTCTTTGCAGGGGCAGATGTCCACCATAAAAGATCACAGATATGGGAATGAGTTTGATAGAAACAAGCAGATGTTGATGTCAAAAGTGCAACAGATGTGCTCTGTGTCAGATTGTTTCTTGAGATCGACGTGGCAGCTCTGTATCAGAGGTCTCACTGAGGTCACCTCACCTGTCTATCACCTGCTGAATGTGACACCTCTTCAGGCTAAAAACACTTTTGTGATCCTTCCAGTAGAGATTTGATGACTGTGCAGTATTTTTTTTCTTCATCCATTTTTGTTTGATTGGTTTAAGATCATGTTTGTATTGCTGTCTTTTTCCCCTGCCTGACTCACTCCTCTGGCTCTGGTTGGCTCCCCCCACCTGATTCTGTAATGTTATCCTTACTGCCCTCACAGTATACACACCCTTTGACATACAGTAGCTTCCTTTCACTAGCATGCTTTACACATACCAGATCTGAATGTTTTTAGTTTTTTTCATGTCATTTCTTGTTGGCAGAAGAAAGAGCTTTGAGCTGACTGATACTTAACCTTCACCTTGCCTGCAGCATCGAGGGGTTTCCGTGGCTTCATAAACAGGGCCCTTCAGTTCTTTGGCTTGTTGTAGCCTTGAGGCTGTGGTTGCCACCAGCATTTCACTTCATGTTACCTCGTTTTAATCAGAAACAGTTGAAAAAAGAACCAATCTATGCAGATGTAAACATAGAGTGAATGCATTTTTATTTCCCAGTCCTTTCTCAAAATTATCAATTAATGTAACTAACCATCCATGTAACTAACCATCCAAACAGAGCAGCCAAGAGAGTGGTCAAAAACTGTCCATCACATCATTTTGAGTTACTGAGACTATGCACCTATGCACCTCCTCTGTGTTGCAGGATTTTTTACTAATGGTGCTTCTGCTGGTGCTCAAACTAAATGGTGTCAGAAGACCGGGCAAGGGTATCTTTCACAGTCAAGGGGCTTAATCCAACAATGGGCTTCATAAACATCTGTAAAAGACTGCTTTGTACAAGTGTTGACAATGGGGACTATGTGATCACTTCAAGACCCACACAGATGAATTTTCCTCTAAATACTGATACTACTGTATAAATACCGTTATACACTCTGAAATGGAGGCCATGTTCAGTAGATATTTTCCCTCCAGGTCTGTTTGTACCATTGACACTCCAGTCTCTGACTTACAGTATCATCTGGCGATCCTCTCCTTGTACTCTTCCAGCAGTAGCCTGTGTGACCTCCTCAAACATAGTGACTTGTTTTCTCTTCCTCAACAAGGTGGCCTGTGCCTCATAAAAACTGTACACATATATGATAGATATGCATATATTATACATATAGAGAGAAAAATATAGAGTGTGTCTATAAGTAGTCAGAAAATTGTTTCAAACTGATGAGATACTATATGTTTTTTCTTCATGGTTATTTTTCTAACTGGCTTGAGGTCAGAGAGATGTTGAGTGGTGTGATTTTCCTCCGATTTGTAAATTGTGAGAAAACCCCTCAGCAACAAAGTAACATTCCCTGTCTGAAAATACAGGACAGCCCAGAATAAAAAAATAAAAGCTTTAGAGCAGTTTATGGGAAACAGAGAGGCGTATCCAAATATCTCTTGAAGTCTAGAAAAGATTATATTAATACATTCCTTTCTAAATGTGAAAACAACTCAGTTGAAGACCACTTCACCTGTGGTAACTAACATCAGAAATCACTGAATTTTGCAGCTCACAAAAGTAGCAATGAGATTATGTCTGCTGCACTCAGCAGTCAGAAACTTGCACTTGTGAGTGAGGACTATCACTAACAACATCAAAGTGGAGGTTTGAGTGACTCTGTTGGGATGCATTTCTTTTGCGTATTTGTCGTTGTTGTCTTGTAAACAGAAGTGGTGACGTATGTGACTGTGACAGCTGATTAAGTAGAAAAACCATTGTTACAGTATAGTGGAAAATTGAATTAGACTGTTACTATTCCTACTTCCTCTTCCTCCCCTCATGGTGTGTCTCCCTAATATAACTAAGTGAAGGTTGTTGTATATAAATGTCTTTCCATCTTCCCATCTCACACAAAAAAAGGCGATCCTTGCATCACCTTGTACATGTCTGCTCCCCCCATGAACCTTTACAGCTCCTGTCACTGACCAAGAATCAACAGATTGTGTGAAGCTTTGTGTTTGTGTTTACAAATGTTTAGAGAAAGGTCCTGATTTAGATACAACAACAAAAAAAAGAACAGAAGGGGAAGACAATGCAAACAGACAGAGGAGCGAAAATCTTTTCACTTTAACATCAGGGGGGTTGCAGTACGAATCCCCCATTTTCAGGTCCTTATCTACTGAATACTTGAAGTAGGGAATTCTCCTACCATGAAATAGCATACATGATTTACATGGTAGAAAAAATGGAACATTTCAATAGTGCCCATGCATGCTGATTTTTACATAATGTGCCAACTGAAAATGATGATTTAAGGATAATCTCCTGTTCTCTATGCAGAGCGATTTCTCAGCTGTTGTGTCAAAAGAGTTTAGGAGATGCAGAGGCTTAAGGACTGAGGCTGGTTTCCTGGGCAGCCGTGTAGAACGATTTAAGTTGAAAGGCCTGTACATTCTCCTGTAATTTTCAAAAGGCCTTCTAAAACAAGTATGAATAGCCTAACAGACATTTTATCTTTATTGTACAAAGGTTTTTGTCTTTTATTGTATGTCACTAAAAACTTTGGCTCAAACAAATCACTGTGACCAATGCCAGAAACATTTTTTGTTTGCCAGAAATATAACAAATATTTACTTTTTTATTGTTCATATTATTTGTATTTAAGTTAGTTTTATTTTTTCTGTAGTTTCAGGTTCTTGAATATGCCAGTTTGAGACTATTATTTGTATAAGTAAATGTTTTGAGTTGTACAGACCTATGAACAAATTCAATGAGTGTCCAGCATGCTGAATGATTACGTGCGAACGTGAGCTAGTCTCTCATGAAGCATCATTCCTCATATATTAATTGCATCTGCATTGTGCATTGTGACGGTGTGATGTTGTGTTTGAGAGTGATGTGTCTCACTTACTGTGTCCCCTTAGTAGACAGCCTGTGCAGTTTTGTGAGAGTGCAGCATGTTTTTTGGTTTTGCCGGTGTAAATGTATTCAGGACAAAGAGATGTGTGTGTGTGTGTGTGTGTGTGTGTGTGTGTGTATATGCTGCAATTGAATTTGTTGTTTTCTGTGTGTTTGTGCACCAGTGTGAGTGTCTGTGTGTGTTATGAATGCAGAGAGAAACATCTATTTAAAAAAAAACTTTTATCAGAGGAAGCCCCAAAAGGAAAAAAAGGGAGACAAAGTCTTGAATGAAGCATGGATACTCTGCAATGTTTTGTTTTTTAAACTTAGGAGGCTGTCCTCAGTGCCCCAGTTTGCTATTGTTATGTGATGTATCAGAATATTACTATTGAGTGTTGGCCAGCTTGTTTATATCCATCCAATAAAGGTGACTTTCTTTCTGTCTCTGTTTGTGATTTTCTACTGTGAGATAAAATAAGTTCAATCCAGTGCAGCAACTTAAACTTGTAAAGCAGACAAGTACAACAGTTATTTTTAAAATCATCTAATTTATTGAAATAAATTTGTTTCAGTACTTTGTATTCTTGAGAAATACGTAAAATATGCAGGTGAAGAAAAAGGTTTAAAACAAAATTGTTCCTGCATGCCACACTGTACAGTACATGTCACAGCTTTATATTTATAGAGTGCAAATACATTGTGGTTGATACAGTCTAAGATGTTAATCTAATGTATGTTTTGCTCTGGACAAAGCTGGTATGTACACCTTCAATTAACCTTTGTCACGTGACTATTTACAAAAACAAAAAATATATTGCCCAAAATGAAAACTACAGAAAGAAGCTGTGGAGATAGAGAAACGTCATAAAATGAGTTATTGTTTTAAATTTAATGGGTATAGAATGGCACCTGTTAGGTGGCAGCCAGTTACAGCAGCTCCTCTGTTTGTTTTTTGTAAGTTTTTTACTGAATTATCATCTGTTAATCCAAGTCAAGTCAAGATCTATGCTTTCTCTCTGATAACGGATGAAAGTGGATGAGTTGGGATCTTCTAATTCTCGTGGAGGGATTTATGGAGATTATGGAAACTGCATCAGAAAATATACGTTTCTGTGGCAACGGCATCTATACAAGGGAGCAACTGTTAGCTCTCAAGGGAACGAGTCTGCTTCTTAGGATAAAACCTGAAATCCCCCAAGACCTGAGGAGGCGTAGGAAGGGCTGCAGAGCAGGAGTGAAGCATCAAGAAAAACGTAGGAGATTTAAACCATTTCTCCCAAAAATTATTATGGGGAATGTGAGGTCACTGTGCAACAAAGTGGATTAACTTTCTGCTTTAGCTAGCAGCCAGCGAGAGTACAGAGAGTGTAGCTTCCTTTACTTCACCGAGACCTGGCTGCATGAAAATATACCGGACAGCTCGCTTGAACTGCCTGGGTTCTCACTAGTGAGAGCGGATCGAGGGAAACAGAGTGGAAAGAAAAGAGGAGGTGGTCTCTCTGTTAACTCCAAATGGTGAAACCCTGGACATGTAACAGTGAAGGACTGCATCTGCACTCCAGACATTGCTCATTGTTGGTGGTTGGACTGAGGCCATACTACCTGCCCCGTGAGTTTTCACATGCCATTGTTGTGACTTTCCTCCATCAGCTGCAGCACAGAGTGCATGTGACATCATCCACACAGTTGTCAAACACAAGACAAAACACCCTAGTGCGCTAGTACTAATTAATGGGGATTTTAACCATGTTAGTATTTCGGGAACTCTGACCAACTTCATGTATGTGGACTGTGCAACACAAGAAAATAAGATTCTTGATCTCCTTTATGCCAATGTGAAGGAGGCATACAGCTCTTCAGCCCTCTCCCCACTTAGTGGACCAGACCACAACTTAATATATCTAGTACCAACATACAAGCCCGTAGAAAGACAACAGTCTGCTACCAAAAGGTATTTGAAGGTTTGGTCAAAGGATACTGAGGAGGCCCTGCAGGAGTGCTTCAGGGTTACAAACTGGGACCTTTTCATGGATGCTCATGGTGAGGACATCGAAGGCATCTCTCACATCAAAGGCATCTCTCACTGTATCACAGATTAGATCCACTTCTGTGAGGACAGTGTTGTTCCATCCAAAAAAGTTTGTTGTAATAATAAGCTATGGATAAATAAGAACATTAAAGTATACCTCACCTCCAATACCTCCTCCTCTGCCCTCACCATCTGACTCCTCATCAACACAGTACACAGGCCCAGCCTTTGCCTGTGTATTGTGTATTGCCTTAGCTAGTTCTTTCCTCACCCAGAACAAGTGAGGAAGGAACTAGCTAAACTAAAGGCCAACAAAGCAAAAGGACCAGCTGAGATCAGCACCAGAGTATTTAAGGTGTGTGCTGTGTGTGTGCAACCTCTCTCTGAGGCTCAAAAAGGTGCCTAAGTTATGAAAAACTTCCTGTATTGTCCCATTACCAAAAAGAGGCCGTCCCAGTACCCTTAATGACTTCAGACCAGTAGCGCTAACATCACATGTCATGAAAGTGTTTGAGAGACTGGTCCTGCAACACCTGAGGTCTCAAGTGTCTGAATTTCTGGACCCCCTGCAGTTTGCATATCAGGAACACATTGGAGTGGAAGATGCCATCATCCTCTTAATGCACAGGGCATACTCCCATCTGGAGAGGCGGGGCAACACTGTGAGAGTCATGTTCTTTGACTTTTCAAGTGCTTTCAACACTATTCAGCCCCACCTGCTAAGTGCAAAGATGCAGGATATGGAAATTCCCGCAGACATGGTGGAGTGGATCAAAGACTACCTCACTGGGCGGCCACAGTTTGTTCGCTTAGATGGCTGTATACCTGATGTGGTGATGAGCAGCACTGGTGCACCCCACTCCCTGTCTCCATCCTTGGAGACGAAGTAGAGATTGTGGACTCCTTGGACTCCACATTAACAACAAACCTGACTGGTTAAACAATACAGAGGCATTCTTCAAGAAAGGACAGAGCAGGCTGTTCTTCCTCAGGAGACTCTGTTCCTTTGGCATGTGCAACAAGCTACTGAAGATGTTCTATCAGTCTGTAGTAGCGAGTGCACTGTTCTTTGCAGTTGTGTGCTAGGGAGGTGGCATCAAGACTGGTGAGGCCAACAGACTAAACAAGTTGATCAGGAACGCAAAATCTATTGTTTGACTGGAACTGGACAGTCTGGAGGCTGTGGCAGAAAGAACGATGGTAGACAAAATCAACTCCATACTGGACAATTCTGCCCACCCACTTCATGAGGAACTGTGGCAAATGGAAAGTTCATTCAGCCACAGACTAATTCCTCCTAAAGCCAATACTGAGAAATTCAGGAAGTCTTTTGTGTCCACGGCCATAAGACTCTATAATTCCGCAATATAAACAATAATGCACACACACGCACACGCACAAACCCCCAAAAAGAAATTATTTTACTACTTTTCTACATACAAGTTAATTACTTTATTACTTTATTAATTACTCACGTCGGCAGCAATGACACCCGATTAGGCCAATCGGAGGTCACTTTGAGTGTAACTTTGCCAAATTAATGTCGGATTCCGTAATTTTCTCTGGACCCCTCCCCAATCTGACCAGTGATGACATGTTTAGCCGCATGTCATCGTGCCGTCGCTGGCTGTCTAGGTGGTGTCCAACAAACAATGTGAGCTTCATAGACAATTGGGCCAATTTCTGGGGAAAACCTGGTCTGGTAGCGAGGGACGGCATCCATCCCATTTTGAATGGTGCAGCTCTCATCTCTAGAAATTTGGCCGAGTTTATTAGCCAACCTAAAGCCTGACAATCCAG
This sequence comes from Mastacembelus armatus, assembly GCF_900324485.2. Taxonomy (NCBI): domain Eukaryota; kingdom Metazoa; phylum Chordata; class Actinopteri; order Synbranchiformes; family Mastacembelidae; genus Mastacembelus; species Mastacembelus armatus. The sequence continues at coordinate 13,048,965 of NC_046637.1, forward strand.
AGTGGGGACTGGGACGCAGAGACTCAGTCTAAAACGCCTCTCTGCAGTTTCTTTAGAGCCGTTTCCCCCCTCACACCACATAGAGATTGTGTCTGCCTCTTGAACATATAAATCAAATAAATCAGAAGTTAACAGAAGAGGAGTTATTCATAAAAACCTAATATAAATTAAGACCACTCCTCTTATTGAACAGAAAAACAGAACAGTCAGATGTGGATTATTAAATATTAGGTCTCTTTCATCTAAATCTCTGTTAGTAAATCATTTGATGACTGATCACCAAATTCACTTTCTCTGTCTTACTGAAACCTGGCTACAGCAGGATGAATATGTCAGTCTAAATGACTCAACCCCCCTCAGTCATAAAAATTGTCATGTTCTTTGAAGCACAGGTCGAAGTGGAGAAGTATCTGCAATCTTCCACTCAAACTTATTATTAAACTTTCATCCTCAGAACAGTTATAACTCATTTGAGAGCCTCTCTTAGTCTCTCATATGCAAACTGGAAAACACAAAAACCAGTTCTATTTGTCATTGTGTTCATCCACCTGTCCCTTACTTAGAGTTTTTAAGTGAATTTCCAGACTTCCTGTCTGATTTAGTGCTTAGTTCAGATGAAGTCATTATAGTGGGAGATTTTAACATTCATGTAGATGTTGAAAATAAGTCTCAGCACTGCATTTAATTCTATATTAGATTCAATTGGTTTCACTCAAAATGTTAATAAACCCACCCACTGTTTAAGTCACACCCTTGATCTTTTTCTGACCTATGGCATCGAAATTGAACATTTAATACTTTTTCCCCATAATCCTATTTTGTCAGATCATTCTTTAATAACTTTTGAATTTAAGATGATGGCTCATACAGCATTTGGAAGAAAATTCCACTACAGCAGATCTTTATCTGACAACGCTGTTAATAAATTTAAGAAAATGATCCCATCTTTATTTACATCTATGCCAAGTACCAACACAGTGGAGAGCAGCTCCCTCAATCCCACTCTCTACCACACTGATCATATTGTTGACAGTGCTGTAGCCTCACTACGTGAAATGCTTGATACTGTGGCCCCTCTGAAAAAGAAGTTAGTGAATCAGAGGAGATTAGCCCCATGGTATAATTTACATATTCGTACCTTAAAGCAGCCATCACAAAGGCTGGAAAGGAAATTTGTTCCACAAATTTAGAGGAATTTTTTCTAGCCTGGAAAAACAGTTTATTAACATATAAAAAAGTTCTCGGTAAAGCCAGAACTGCATACTATTCATCACTAATAGAGGAAAATAAGAACAATCCCAGGTTTCTTTTCAGGACTGTAGCCACGCTGACAAAAAGTCACAGCTCTGTTGAGCCCAGTGTTCCCTTAGCTCTCAGCAGTCATGAGTCTTCTTGGGAATGATGCAACAAGTTTTTCACACCTGGATTTGGGGATCCTCTGCCATTCTTCCTTGCAGATCCTCTCCAGTTCTGTCAGGTTGGATGGTGAACGTTGGTGGACAGCCATTTTCAGGTCTCTCCAGAGATGCTCAATTGGGTTTAGGTCAGGGCTCTGGCTGGGCCAGTCAAGAATGGTCACAGAGTTGTTCCGAAGCCACTCCTTTGTTATTTTAGCTGTGTGCTTAGGGTCATTGTCCTGTTGAAAGGTGAACCTTCGGCCCAGTCTGAGGTCCTGAGCACTCTGGAAGAGGTTTTCTTCCAGGAAATCTCTGTACTTGGCCGCATTCATCTTTCCTTCAATTGCAACCAGTCGTCCTGTCCCTGCAGCTGAAAAACACCCCCACAACATGATGCTCCCACCACCATGTTTCACTGTAGGGATTGTATTGGGCAGGTGATGAGCAGTGCCTGGTTTTCTCCACACATACCGCTTAGAATTAATGCCAAAAAGTTCAATCTTGGTCTCATCAGACCAGAGAATCTTATTTCTCATAGTCTGGGAGTCCTTCATGTGGTTTTTGGCAAACTCTATGCGGGCTTTCATGTGTCTTGCACTGAGGAGAGGCTTCCGTCGGGCCACTCTGCCATAAAGCCCCGACTGGTGGAGGGCTGCAGTGATAGTTGACTTTGTGGAACTTTCTCCCATCTCCTTACTGCATCTCTGGAGCTCAGCCACAGTGATCTTTGGGTTCTTCTTTACCTCTCTCACCAAGGCTCTTCTCCCACAATTGCTCTTGAGTGCTGCAGAATTTCTTTTGTAACCTTGGCCAGATCTGTGCCTTGCCACAATTCTGTCTCTGAGCTCCTTGGGCGGTTCCTTTGACCTCATGATTCTCATTTGCTCTGACATGCACTGTGAGCTGTAAGGTCTTATATAGACAGGTGTGTGCCTTTCCTAATCAAGTCCAATCAGTTTAATTAAACACAGCTGGACTCCAATGAAGGAGCAGAACCATCTCAAGGAGGATGACAAGAAATGGACAGCATGTGAGTTAAATATGAGTGTCACTGCAAAGGGTCTGAATACTTATGACCATGTGATATTTCAGTTTTTCTTTTTTAATAAATTTGCAAAAATTTCTACATTTCTGTTTTTTTCTGTCAAGATGGGGTGCTGAGTGTACATTAATGAGAAATAAAATTAACTTTTTTGATTTTGGCAAATGGGTGCAATGACACAAAGAGTGAAAAATTTAAAGGGGTCTGAATACTTTCCTTACCCACTGTATAACCCTGGCCTCCAGCACTACTGTGAAAAACCTTCTTTCACCTGCGCAACATTGCCAAAATTAGGAACATCCTGTCTCAAAATGATACAGAAAAACTAGTCCATGCATTTGTTACCTCAAGGCTAGATTACTGTAACTCATTACTATCTGGATGTCCCAGTATCTCCATAAAAATCCTCCAGTTAATCCAGAATGCTGCAGCCAGAGTCCTAGCAAGAGAGATCATATTTCTCCTATATTAGCTTCTCTTCATTGGCTCCCTGTAAAATACAGAATAGAATTTAAAAACCTACTTCTCACATACAAATCCCTTCATGATCAAGCTCCTTCATACCTTAAAGACCTCATAATACCATATTATCCCAATAGAGCACTTCACTCTCAGAGTGCAGGTCTACTTGTGGTTCCCAGAGTTTCCAAAAGCAGAGCCTTTACCTGTCAAGCTCCTCTCCTGTGGAACCAGCTCACAGTCTGGGTTCAGGAGGCAGACACTCTCTGTACTTTTAAGGCTAGATGTCACGGAACGAGGGTGTGGTGTGAGGGAGGAGAGGTGAGGACCCAAATGCAGGACAACAGAGGCGTTTATTCTTTCCTGGGATTTCCAGGGCAAACATAAAACTAGGAAACCGGATGAAACGGTAAACTCAAAGACCGGGTGAGATAGTCGCTACAAAAACACACTTACTAATAGTGAACACCAACTCAATGCAACTAATTCAGTGCATTCAATGCAATGATTCAGCAGGGAACAAAGGAACAAGGGAGGTATAAATAGGGGGAACACAAAAGGTAATCAAAACACAGGTGAACATAACGGGGACAGGTGAAACTCATGAACCTAATTACACATAAAGCTGCCAGAGACTAGAACGGGGAGAAAACAGGAAGTCAATACAAAATACGAGTCCTCTGGCAGGAAGTCCCCAGAGGGACTCATGACACTAGACTTAAAACCTTCCTCTTTAACAAAGCGTATAGTTAGGGCTGGCTTCAGGTAACCCTGAACCATCCCTTAGTTATGCTGCTATAGGCCTAGACTGCCCGAGGACCATCGCTGCACCGAGCTCCCCTACCCCTCCCCTCCCTTCTCTTCCTCTCCTCCCCCCTCACATGTATATTCCACCATTGAAACATCCTTCTCTGTGTATGATCAGACTCACTAGGCTTCTGCTTCTTCACACAAACACTGTCCTTGCGGATGAATTCTTTAGCACAGTCACAGCGGAAAGAGCCTGCTGTGTTGGTACAAATCTCATCCAGACCATGACAGGCAAGCACCCTGTCACTGCATTTGTCTATGTCTGAGCAAAGGAAAGACAGGCCTCTGATATATTGTCATCAGAGACTGCTCTGATGCACAGAACATACACATGCTGATGAAATTAAAAACAAAATAAGCTTATTTCTAAATACCAAGACACATTGATCCTGTCAGTACCCAGAAGCACATTTTCTGCAGCGTGCTGGTCCAATACCCATACAGCCCACACAGGCTGGATCACAGTCTGAGGAAAGAGAGCGCAATATCTTCATTTACAGACTGCATCGCACTAGCAAAAGCTGTAAATGCTATAAATATTTTTTTAAAAAGCCACAAAATACCACCACATCAGAGATGGAGTCATATTTTATAGGTATTTTATCAAAACATCCCTGTGGGCTATGGAAAATTGTAATGTGCATTCATCACTCTTTACATCTAAGTTCTTTATTTATAGTTTTGATCTAACTGTACCTCTAAAAGACGAGTTCTAAACCACTGACCTCTGCATTCAAAGGAGCCCCCTATATTGAAGCAGTAGCTGTTGGGAGGACAGTTATCCAGCTCAGTGCCGCACTCATCCACATCTACGAAACAGATCAAAACATATAAGTGCTTAGTTGCTTGTCTTGTGTAATCTTGTGTATATTTATGATGTTACGCCCGGCCTAGGGGTTACCGGTACGTAACACGATGTGAGGTTTCCTTTCAACCCTCTCCCGCTCTCAATAAACAAAAAAACCCTCACGACTCCTAACTCTTAAGGTAAAGGGTTTATTCTCAGATAAACAAAACAGAAACTGAACACAAACGGCGAAGCCTGAAACTACAAACAAAAACGCTATAATAGCCCTACGTTATCTAACAAAAGAAAATCAACAAAAAAATCACAGGTTTTCTTTTCCTGGAACTCCTAACTAAAATACACAGGAGAAAATGAAAACAAAACACCTAGCTTCCTCCTAGGGACTAGTAAACAAACAGTGCTCGCTATATACAATGTGAGTTATACAAACATTTCTACTCAAAAGAAACACTACGAGTCCTATACTACAAAAACGAATGTACAAAACAAAACGAATGTCCAAAATTTCCGACTAACGACGATCACAACGAATGCTGGCTTGGGAGCGGTAGAGATCGGAGAAGAGCTCTTTCTTCCGGGACTTGGTCGCAGCTTCTTATTGTCTTCCCGGAAGGTTGCACCAATTCGAAAACGTCAGGTCCGTTTGACCCGACCAATCCCGAGCTCTATGGGTAGTCCACGCCCCTCCTGTCACACATCCATACACACATATACAGACTGCGGAGGGGAGAACCAGCAACCACACATAATGACCACTAGGGTCATAACAATGATAATTTCAGAATCAGAATGAGCTTTATTGCCAAGTGAGTGTGCACACACACACACACACACAAGGAATTTGTTTAGGTACAGGAGGGGTACTCCAGTGCAAAAAGACATAAATACAAATGCTACAAAGGGTAAACAAAGTGCAGGACAAACTAACAAAAATAACAAAACAACTGGAGAGCTCCAGACTGAGGCAGCCGTCCGCAGCGCCATCTTTTGAATGTATGTATGTTTCCAGATTCATACAAAAACTTCTGCATACAGTACCTACACAAGAGTGATTATGGAGCATCCATCCACATCTGCATTCCTGGCACTGGTCATTTTCTGGGCCTGTACACTTACTGCAGGCATCTGGACAGCTGTACAGCGGGACAACCAACAAACAGCAGAGCCAAGCAGCCTACAGCAGGTTGCTGTCATACATTCTTACTCCCATCTGCCCTGAAGATAAAGATGTTTATCTTGTCACATCCAGGTTTGTTCAAATTTAAAAATGGAAGCATAATAATGTGACTGCAGTCAAAATAAATATGCAGGATAATCTCAACAAATAGTTTACATATAGCCTATCATCCTTTAATTTTATGTAGGCATCATGAAATTGCCTCAGGGATAGTACAATTTATATGGCATATGACACAAACATAAACGCATGATCTGCTAAATAAATAAGATCCAGTGTGACAGATTAGACACAGACACTACAGAATAGAATAGTTATTGTTCCTAAAGGATAGTTTGCTATGATAGGCCTACAAGTAATTCATTGTTTTCTTTGGTTTTAGTTATTTTATTATGTTTTAACAACATTTTTAAATGGAGTTACATTCTCACAAATCAGCTCACTGTGAAGCTGACATTGGAACAGTCAACAAACATTGAAGTAAACCTAAAAACAAAATCTAGAGATGAGGGATTTCTTTACCTCCAATAAGTGCGTCGTCTCAGTCTGAACCGAGTCCTGTTTGGTAAAGTTTCAAACCAGCAGACATTTACTTGTTATGCTCCAACACTCCAACCCAAACATCCCGAGCGAACAGGGCACGTATCACTGCTTGAGCACCTCCCCTTCAGAATGCAGTGGAGTATAAAACAAGCGCATCTTTGGTTGCTTAACCGGATACTGGAACGCACCAGTTAGACCCAGTCCGTGCACTGAAACAAGCACGTGTATTTATAGACAAACATAAGACAGCCTGAGTGTAGTATCTTAACCCCAAAAAGACTCTAACAGCTGTGGAATGCAGACGCACCTATGGGGGCTTCATATAAGACAAAAAGATGTAACTGGTTTTAGTTTGCTCAAGCGACCCCCATCCAGAACACATAGAAGACAGTTGGCAATAACAACTCCATATAAGGTAATGCCATAAATTCCTTTTGGTGGGGCGCTGCCCAACAGCTTCCATCTATTGTTTAGATCTCTCTGCCTGCATGTGTGAGTAGATCTCCGGAGACGTCGCTGCACTTTTACAATAAACCGGTGTGTCGATTCCTAACTTCCATTCCGTCCTCTTGTATCTCTCCATTAATGAACCCGGGGAAAGTCATAAGGTAAGATTTTCCAACACAGCCCAGTCCAGTTGTATAACTTGTCAACTCCAGTTAATACCATTCGTCTTAACAGTATCTAACACTGACAAGGTACAACCTCCATCTTGGAGCGGAGTCTTTTCTTCTTCTTGTCAAGGATAACTCTAAGTCAAGACTATCAACCCCCTCTAGTGGTTGACCACTGTAACAACAGGCATTGCAGTTAAACATCACACAACCTACAGTGGGTACGGAAAGTATTCAGACCCCTTTAAATTTTTCACTCTTTGTGTCATTGCAGCCATTTGCCAAAATCAAAAAAGTTCATTTTATTCCTCATTAATGTACACTCAGCACCCCATCTTGACAGAAAAAAACAGAAATGTAGAAATTTTTGCAAATTTATTAAAAAAGAAAAACTGAAATATCACATGGTCATAAGTATTCAGACCCTTTGCAGTGACACTCATATTTAACTCACATGCTGTCCATGTCTTCTGATCCTCCTTGAGATGGTTCTGCTCCTTCATTGGAGTCCAGCTGTGTTTAATTAAACTGATTGGACCTGATTAGGAAAGGCACACACCTGTCTATATAAGACCTTACAGCTCACAGTGCATGTCAGAGCAAATGAGAATCATGAGGTCGAAGGAACTGCCCAAGGAGCTCAGAGACAGAATTGTGGCAAGGCACAGATCTGGCCAAGGTTACAAAAGAATTTCTGCAGCACTCAAGGTTCCTAAGAGCACAGTGGCCTCCATAATCCTCAAATGGAAAAAGTTTGGGACGACCAGAACTCTTTCTAGACCTGGCCGTCCAGCCAAACTGAGCAATCGTGGGAGAAGAGCCTTGGTGAGAGAGGTAAAGAAGAACCCAAAGATCACTGTGGCTGAGCTCCAGAGATGCAGTAGGGAGATGGGAGAAAGTTCCACAAAGTCAACTATCACTGCAGCCCTCCACCAGTCGGGGCTTTATGGCAGAGTGGCCCGACGGAAGCCTCTCCTCAGTGCAAGACACATGAAAGCCTGCATAGAGTTTGCCAAAAAACACATGAAGGACTCCCAGACTATGAGAAATAAGATTCTCTGGTCTGATGAGACCAAGATTGAACTTTTTGGCGGTAATTCTAAGCGGTATGTGTGGAGAAAACCAGGCACTGCTCATCCCCTGTCCAATACAATCCCTACAGTGAAACATGGTGGTGGGAGCATCATGTTGTGGGGGTGTTTTTCAGCTGCAGGGACAGGACAACTGGTTGCAATTGAAGGAAAGATGAATGCGGCCAAGTACAGAGATATCCTGGAAGAAAACCTCTTCCAGAGTGCTCAGGACCTCAGACTGGGCCGAAGGTTCACCTTTCAACAGGACAATGACCCTAAGCACACAGCTAAAATAACAAAGGAGTGGCTTTGTGACCGTTCTTGACTGGCCCAGCCAGAGCCCTGACCTAGACCCAATTGAGCATCACTGGAGAGACCTGAAAATGGCTGTCCACCAACGTTCACCATCCAACCTGTCAGAACAGGAGAGGATCTACAAGGAAGAATGGCAGAGGATCCCCAAATCCAGGTGTGAAAAACTTGTTGCATCATTCCCAAGAAGACTCATGGCTGTACTAGCTCAAAAGGGTGCTTCTACTCAATACTGAGCACAGGGTCTGAATACTTATGACCATGTGATATTTCAGTTTTTCTTTTTTAATAAATTTGCAAAAATTTCTACATTTCTGTTTTTTTCTGTCAAGATGGGGTGCTGAGTGTACATTAATGAGAAATAAAATGAACTTTTTTGATTATGGCAAATGGCTGCAATGACACAAAGAGTGAAAAATTTAAAGGGGTCTGAATACTTTCCGTACCCACTGTATGTCTAACAACTACACTACATCTTCTCCTTCCCCCTAAGCCTGAATAACCACCTTATTCAGTACTACTTAAACAGGCAGTAAAAACACATCACAATACCAGAACATCATTTGTCCCCAATACTTGCCTTCAAAACAAAACTTCAAGTCTCACTTAACACTTACAAACCACACAAAAAAAACAAAAGTAGATTACACCATCATAATTTCTCAACTGTAATAACTCCAATCTATCTCACATTGTCCTTTAAATGTAAGGGAGGATGTCTCGCTCAAGTTGAACGTCGCACCACTGGTTTGTCGGGTGGCTCTGGTGGAGGTGTGATCTCAGGAAAGATCTCTGAGCTAGAACAGTCTTGTGACGTGATCTCCTTGTTGTCCTTGTCACTGGGTTGTACAGATGCCAATGGTGGTATCCTGGGAGACCTCACCACCTCCTCCTGTCGACTGCAGTTTTCCTCTGGCTCCTTTACAGGAGCGGTAACCAACCCTCGAGCTTTTATTTGGTCCGCATGCCGTTTCCAGGTTTGGCCATTTCCCAGAATGACAGAATACGACAGTGGACCTGAAACACTCTTAACAACAGCTGGGACCCACTTTGGACCATAGGAATAATTCCTAATGAATACCAGATCTCCCGGACCAAAACTCCTCACTGTTATAGCCTCAGCATTGCATTTAATTCTATATTAGATTCAATTGGTTTCATTCAAAATGTTAATAAACCCACCCACTGTTTCAATCACACCCTTGATCTTGTTCTGACCTATGGTGTCGAAATTGAACATCTAATAGTTTTTCCCCCAAATCCTGTTTTGTCAGATCATTCTTTAATAACTTTTGAATTTAAAATGATGGATCATGCGGCGTTTGGAAGAAAATTCCACTACAGCAGATGTTTATCCAACAACGCTGTTAATAAATTTAAGAAAATGATTCCATCTTTATTTACATCTATGCCAAGTATAAACATAGTGGAGGGCAGCTGCTTCAATCCCACTCCCTACCAAATTGATCATATTGCTGACAGCGCTGTAACCTCACTGCGTGAAACGCTTGATTCTGTGGCCCCTCTGAAAAAGAAGTTAGTGAATCAGAGAAGACTAGCCCCATGGTATAATTTACATATTCGTACCTTAAAGCAGGCATCGCGAAGGCTGGAAAGGAAGTGGCATTCCTCAAACTTAGAGGAAATTTTTCTAGCCTGGAAAAACAGTCTACTAACATAGAAAAAAGCTCTCCGTAAAGCCAGAACTGCATACTATTCATCAGGTTTCTTTTCAGGACTGTAGCCACGCTGACAAAAAGTCACAGCTCTGTTGAGACCAGTGTTCCCTTAGCTCTCAGCAGTGATGAATTTATGAGTTTCTTTACAAATAAAATCACAACTATTAGAGATAAAATTCAGCAGATGCCTCCTATACCTGCAATAAATGAATCTTCTACTACTCGAAATCCTCAACGTGTCTCTTAGACCCCATCCCGACTAGACTGCTTAAAGACACCCTGCCATTAATGAACTCATCTTTATTAGACTTGGTAAATTTATCTCTAGTATCAGGCTACGTACCACAGGCCTTTAAGACTGCAGTAATCAAACCCTTACTCAAAAAGCCTAGTCTTGATCCAGGAGTCTTGGCTAATTATAGACCAATATCCAACCTGCCATTTATTTCTAAAATCCTAGAAAAAGCTGTTGCTAAGCAGCTATCAGACCACTTACACAGGAATGAACTATTTGAAGATTTTCAATCAGGATTTAGAGCACATCATAGTACAGAAACAGCACTGTTAAAAGTTACCAACGATCTTCTCTTAGCCTCAGACTGGAGCATGTGACTGGTATCAGAGGAACAGCGTTAAAACGCTTCCAATCCTATTTATCGGACAGATTCCAGTTTGTTCATGTCCATGATGAACCTTCCACACGAACAAAAGTTAGTTATGGAGTTCCACAAGGCTCCGTGCTAGGACCGATTCTGTTCACCCTGTACATGCTTCCTTTAGGATATGTCATTAGGAAGCACTCTATTAATTACCACTGCTATGCAGATGACACTCAGTTATATCTATCTATTAAACCTGTTAACACAAACCAGTTAACCAGACTTCAAGCCTGTCTAACTGACATAAAGGCCTGGATGACCAGTAACTTTTTACTTTTAAACTCAGAGAAAACAGAAGTCATTATATTTGGGCCAAAAAATCTCAGAAATAACTTTTCTAAAATTATAGTTACTCTAGATGGCATAGCCCTGGCCTCCAGCACCACTGTAAAAAACCTTGGAGTTATTTTTGACCAGGACATGTCCTTTAACTCACACATAAAACAAATCTCTAGAACTGCATTCTTTCACCTGCACAACATTTCCAAAATTAGGAACATCCTCTCTCAAAATGATGCAGAAAAACTAGTCCATGCATTTCTTACCTCAAGGCTAGATTACTGTAACTCATTACTATCTGGATGTCCTAATATCCCCATAAAACGCCTCCAATTAATCCAGAATGCCGCAGCCAGAGTCCTAACAGGAACTAGCAAGAGAGATCATATTTCTCCTATATTGGCTTCTCTTCATTGGCTCCCTGTAAAATATAGACTAGAATTTAAAATCCTTCTTCTCACATACAAATCCCTTCATAATCAAGCTCCTTCATACCTTAAAGACCTCATAGTACCATATTATCCCAATAGACGACTTCGCTCTCAGAGTGCAGGTCTACTTGTGGTTCCCAGAGTTTCCAAAAGCAGACTGGGAGGCAGAGCCTTTAGTTATCAAGCTCCTCTCCTGTGGAAACAGCTCCCAGCCTGGGTTCAGGAGGCAGACACTCTCTGTACTTTTAAGGCTAGACTTAAAACCTTCCTCTTTGACAAAGCATATAGTTAGGGCTGGCTTCAGGCAACCCTGAACCATCCCTTAGTTATGCTGCTATAGGCCTAGACTGCCCGAGGACCATCGGTGCACTGAGTTCCACCAACCCTAACCCCCCCACCCCCCCTTTCCCTTCCCCTCCCTTCTCTTCCTCTCCTCCCACCTCATGTATATTCCACCATTGAATGTCACTAACCTTGTGCTCTCTCTCTCCCCTAGTTTGTGCTCTCTCCCTCTCTCTCTGTTCTCTCTGTACCTTCTGCAGGTGTCCCTGGTCCTGGAGCTGTATATCGCTGATGTGCAGTTACTGGTCCCACCAACCTGCAGTGTCTATTTGTTGTTTATTGTTGCTGTTCTTTTCTCTCTGCTCTATCCACTCACCCCAACCGGTCGAGGCAGATGGCCGCCCAAACTGAGCCCGGTTCTGCTGGAGGTTTTTTCTTCCATTAAAGGGAGTTTTTTCCTCTCCACTGTCGCCAAGTGCTTGGTCATAAGGGAATTGTTGGGTTTTTAGTTTTAGTTTTTGTAAAGTGCCTTGAGATGATTTGTATTGTGATTTGGCGCTATACAAATAAAATTGAATTGAATTGAATTAAATTGAATTGAATTTAATTATAGAGGTATCATGACCCTCTTTCTGTTTCAGCTGTTTCTGCTGAACTTTAGCATTAATGTCTGGTAACACCAAGTCCAAAGTGGATCTCAGTCTCATTGACAACATCATTTCTGCTGGACTGATTCCGGTCGTGGCATGGGGGGTTATGCAATAACTGAACAGGAAACGTGACAGCCTCGTCTGAATACTGTCACCTTTCATTTTCTTCATCCCTTCTTTAAATGTTTGAACTGCCCTCTCTGCCAGTCCATTTGAAGAGGGGTGGAACGGCGCAGTTTTTATATGTTTAACGCCATTCCTTGCCATGAATGCCTCGAACTCCGAACTGGTGAAGCATGTTCCGTTATCAGAGACCAGGATTTTTGGAATTCCAAATACACTGAAACTCTGCCGTAATCTCTCTATGATTGCATGTGTAGTAGCAGACTTTGTAGGATAAATGTCCAGCCACTTCGAATGAGCATCCACTATGACCAAAAACATTTCACCTAAGAAAGGACCTGCATAGTCCACATGGATCCTAGACCAAGGAATTTCAGGCCATTCCCAGGGGTGCAGTGGAGCCACAGGTGGAGCTTTGCTGTATTTGTTACACTCCTCACATATCACATATCTCCACATCTTGATCCATACCAGGCCACCACACATAAGTCCTAGCCAGACCTTTCATCCTGGACATGCCTGAGTGGGCCTGATGCAGCAACCTTAATACGTGGTTCCTCCCTCTTTCAGGCACCATGACTCGTGATCCCCACACTACACATCCATCTTTCACACTCAGTTCCCACTTTCGCTGCCAATAAGGTGCAAACTGGGGTTCTGTTTTAGGGGGCCATCCTCTGAGAACGTATTCGTGAACTTGTGACAAAATGACATCTCTTGCTGTCCAGCGTCTTATCTGTTTGGTATCCACAGGCAAATCATCCAAGACCTCCATCATCAATACTAGTTCTTTGTCATTGTCCAAAACTGTCTCTGGCACCGGTAACCTGCTTAAAGCATCAGCATTTGCATGCTGCTTTCCCAACTTATAGATTATTTTGTATTCAAATGCACTCATATGCAGAGCCCATCTCTTTACTCGGGGGGATCCCATCTGGGGAATGGGCTTCTGAGGTTGGAATAGCGATATGAGAGGCTTATGATCCGTCAGTATGGTGAATGAACGCCCGTACAAATATTTATGAAATCGCTTGATTCCAAACATAACAGCCAAACCTTCTTTGTCTAGCTGAGAGTACCTCCGCTCTGCAGGTGACATTGTCCGTGAAATGAACCACAGTGGTCTCTCACTACCATCTTCCATTTTGTGCGCCAACACAGCACCCACTCCATATTGGGATGCATCACACTCTTTGTCAGCAGAGTAGTGGACCAATATCTCTGCTGACTGCAACAGAGCCTTCGATTTCTGAAATGCTTCCTCCTGACATTTCCCCCATTTCCTGGAACGATTATGTCTAAACAACTCATGAAGGGGTGTCAACAAGGTTGCCAGGTTTGGGAGGAATTTGTTGTAGTAGTTCAGCAGTCCTAAGTATGACTTAAGCTCAGTTAAATTCGTAGGAGAAGGGGCTTCCACAATAGCTTTCACTTTTCTTTCTACGGGTCGCAAGCCCTCTGCGTCCACTATGTGTCCCAAATACTCCACTTTGCTTTGCATGAAGGTGCACTTGGCTCTTTTTAGCCTTAATCCCGCTTCCTCTACTCTGGTTAACACTTCATTCAGATTTTGCAAATGAGATTGTTCGTCTGCACCACTCACTAGTATGTCGTCCAAATAGACTGCTACCATAGGGAGGCCTTGCAATAAGCCTTCCATCGTCCTCTGAAATATGGCCGGTGCAGAAGCCACTCCAAAAGGCAAACGGCTGTAAGTGAACAGGCCTCTGTGAGTGTTTATCGTCAAATACTTCTGGGATTCCTCGTCCACAAGAAGCTGCTGATATGCATGACTCATATCTAGCTTAGTAAACAACTTTCCTCCCGACAGTGTCGTGACGAGATCTTCCAGCCGTGGTATTGGATACTGCTCCAGCGAAGACACCTGGTTTACCGTCAGTTTGTAGTCTCCACACAACCTGACTGATCCTACCAGTTTAAGTATAGGTACTACAGGGGCTGCCCATTCAGAGTACTTTACTGGTGTAATAATACCCTCATTTAGCAGCCTATCAATCTCTTCATCTACCTTCGCCTTCATAGCATAGGGGACAGATCTCGGCCGAAAAAAACGGGGAGTTGCATTCTCCTTCATGTGAATATGAGCTTTGGTTCCTTTCAGTGTCCCTAACTCATCTTTAAAGACTGTCTCATGTCTACCCAGTACACTCTGCAGTGTCTCTTTTGTTGGGTGTAACTGTTGCCCCTTTTGCTGAACTAACTTTAACTTATGTCTATGCTTTATCTCCGCCCAGTCCAAGTGCATGGCTTCTATCCAAGCTCTTCCTAGCAGATTGGGGCCCTTTCCCTTTACTATCACTAGAGGCAACGCTTGTTTTGACCTGTGTACGAAACCTTTACTCGAGCTGCTCCCACTACCTTAACTGGGTGGCCAGTATATGTCTCTAGTTTGACCCCAACAGGTTCTAAAGGGGGCTGCTCTATTTCATCCCACACAGTCCTGTACGCATGTATACTCATAATGGAAAGACTACAGCCGGTATCTATCTCAAAGACTACCTCCTTCCCATTTATTTTTAATCTCACTGAGTAGGGATCTATACTCCTGAGATGCTCTTCTTTCATTTTCCCTAATCTGTATGTCAAACATCCTAATGTCACTGTGTCTTCGTCGGAACTAGTACTGGATTTTTCACATGTATTTCTTTCAACCTTATGAGACCGGTGGCGAATAGCCTGCTTTTTGTTGTGCCCTTGCCCTGCCCTTTTCTTGTCCCCTCTATGAGTTGCTTTACTCTTATTGCGGCAGGCTCTGGCTATGTGGCCTATTTTTCCACATGCATGACATTTTTCGTGCTTGAATTTACATTCAGCTGCCACATGCTTGTTCCCATTACAGCGATAGCAGGATGGAGCAGACTCTTCCTTCGCCCTAGGTGCCTCTGTGTTTTTGTTTACTCTGAAGCATTTCACAATGGTATTGGGGTTTTGCAAATCTTGGGCATTTTTGTTTGCTGCTTCCACTGAGATTGCAATGGAGAGCGCCTTTTCAAAAGTCAGATTCTCTTCCGCCAACAAGCGCCTTTGGATTCGTTCATCATTGATTCCAAACACAATACGGTCCCTCAGCATCTGCTGGAGTGTGCCACCATAATTGCAGTCTTGCGCAAGGTGCCGCAATTCAGCTACAAACTCTGTTACTGACTCATTAGGCTTGCGCATGAGGGAGTCAAACTTAAATCTCTGCACTATTTCGCTTGGCTTGGGATCAAAGTGATCTTTCAATAACAGCACCAGTTGCTGATAAGTCTTGTCTTTAGGTTTCTCTGGGCTGAGGAGGTTTCTCATTAAACTATATGTGGGTGCTCCGACTACGCTGATTAGAATGGCTCTTTGCCTGTCTGGATCATCAATCTCGTTAGCTGCAAAAAACTGTTCAAGAATTTCGCAGTACTCATCTCAAGACTGGAGGTTAGCATCATATGGAGTCACCGTGCCAATAGTTGCCATACTGGAGCTTCCCTCTCTTCGTCAGGTCACAGCTAGCGGTTTCCTACCGCGCCAAAGGGCCGCTAGGTGCGAGTGGAGGCGGGTGCAGCGTATGGTTTCATTCATCAGTCCAACGCTGACTTCTCCGTCGTTTTCTTCCTCGTCGCCAAAATACGTAGTATCTTAACCCCAAAAAGACTCTGACAGCCCAGTCCAGTTGTATAACTTTACTTGTCAATTCCAGTTAATACCATTCGTCTTAACAGTATCTAACACTGACAGAGTACAACCTCCATCTTGGATCGGAGTCTTTTCTTCTTCTTGTCAAGGATAACTCTAAGTCAAGACTATCAACCCCCTCTAGTGGTTGACCACTGTAACAACAGGCATTGCAGTTAAACATCACACAACCTATGTTTAACAACTATACTACACTGAGAGTACATGTACATGCAGACAAGTTTGTAAGATTTTATATTAAACATTTCGCATCTTAACCCTCTGGGGTCGACGCACGCGCCGGCGCGTTTTGACACATCTTTTTCTGATAAGGCCGAAACAAACTTAAATTACTCCGTCAATTCTGATCGTACAGATAAAAGAAGTATATCATTCAAATCTGTAAAGGGTCTAGTTTTAGTGGTATAAAATAAAAACAAAACGTTGTGCTTTTTTTAAATAAAGAAAGCCGACAGGGTGCGCTCTTGGACTTTTCTGTCTCTGCCATTTCTCTTCACAGACGCGTAAATAAAACAACCAGAATCTCAGCGAATACTTGGCTCATAAAAATAAGAATTATATGGCTAGAAAGCTTGAAATGTTTTCTTTTGAGTGAAATAATTCAAGTCAAAAACAAATCATCACTTTTTATTTAATCCGTATGAACGTAAGGAGAAGTCCGTTTTTTCCTGTCTCACCTCATTACAGGTAATGCGGTCCCGCCTTGTACATTGTCCACTGTTCACATGTAAATAATCTCAGGTGAACCAGGTAAATATGTGCACACCCCCGAGAAATGACACAAAATATCAAACTTCATCATAGAATTTACTCACTTTTTCGGCGCGTTTGGATGATGGCGCGTTACGCACGTGAAGCGGCGCTCCTTACATTCCACACAGAGACAAATAGTTTAGCTTGTCCTCAGAGTAAAAACACTGATTTTAACTCAAATGAGGATCGTTTGGCTCCTCATTGTGTTGTATTGTGCTGCACTAATTTGTCCCATCAACATTGACTGAAAGGCTCATTATGCGTGTCTTTGTCTGGTCGTTCAGTGCGTCTTTTGTGTTCTCAGGTAAATCACATGACTATTCATCCTCAGACACACCCTCTTGCATATGGCCTTTCTGGACAAAAAGTGTCTTAGAAAATTTAAATCAGTGTATTGTTTACTGTGAATGTGTGAACAAGATGACATTCACAGCACTCTGAAGTAAACACTTTAGCCTACCACATGCTGGTCTCCAAAGTCTTGTGAACCAATGTTCTGTTTGTGTTTTATGGTCTTATTTCAGTGAGTAAAAAATTGTAGTTTCTCACTAACCATGCATAAACACTTTTTTCTCAAAAACACAATAATTTATAAACTTGCTGCTCACATATTATTGTAGCCAATTTTGTGCTGATTACAGTGTTATCAGGCTTTAGACATTCACATATTTAAAAGACTGTGAAAAAAGCACAAATGTCAGGACATGTCAAAATTTGTCCAGGCCCCAAAAACCCCCTCAGACCCCAGAGGATTAAAGGACAGGAAAACGCAGAAACAATGAAAAGATCCTAACAACCAATGGCTGCTGTAGCTTTTCCCTCTGTACCATACACTGCCATTGTCCAAAAATACTCATCAGTGAGTCACACTGATGCACTGGATGACGTTTATTAGATAAGGGACACGTCACACATATGTGACAGAGGTCAAAGATACACAACAAAGGCTTTTTTCCACTGTGGTGCATATCACTAACAAAATATTTTTAAATATCTTCAACCGTATAATAAGTAATATATACATACATATATTCATGCGAAGGTGGCAAAAGTACTCAAATTCTATACTTAAGTAGAAGTACAGATATTTGTGTGAAAAAGACAGTACACGGTCTGAAATGTACTTAAATAAAAAAGTAAAAAGTTTAAATGACACAAAATACACCTTTTGATAACTCCACCAAAATAAAAACATTGAACAGTTCTTTTAAATACTGTCTTGCTTTTACTAATCTGATGCATCGTCGTCGGACTCAGCAATACTCCCTGGATTCCTTTCTTCTCCCATGTCACACTGGAAGTTTTCTCTCTATCATAACATGTACACTCACGATTTCCCTCTTTAGTTAGGTACGTCTTTTTATGTCGTGTCGTGATCCGCGGAGGTTGAAAAAGTAACGAGCCTGTTTTTATAATGTAAGGAGTAGAAAGTATAGATATTTGTGTTTAAATGTAGGGAGTAAAAGTAAAAAGTCGTCAGAAAAATAAATACTCAAGTTAAGTACAGATACCTGAAAAATCTACTTAAGTACAGTACAGTAAGTACAGAAATATTTGTAAGTCGTTAATTCCCACCTCTGTACACATATACTGTCATGAACTGCGGTGGTGTCAGAGTGGAGGTGTGGAGAGAAGGAGAGGCAGTAGGACTCAAGTGCAGACAACAAAGGTTTTTAATTCCTTCTGGCATTTCCAGCGGCAAACAATACATAAACCTCGGGAACCGGACGAGACGGTATCTAGGCAAGGACCGGGTAGAACGGTCGTTATAAAAAACTCACTTAACATCAACTCCAACTAAACACAACTATAACAATGCTTCGCCGGGGAACAAAGGAAAGAGGGAGGTATACATAGGGGAAAACACAACAGGTAATCAAACACAGGTGAAACTAATAAACAAACCACCGGAGAAACTAATGAACACAAATTATAAACGTGAAGCTGCCGGGGACCAGTGCGGAGGGAAAAGGAAGTCTCTAAACAATAAAGGTCCCCGGCAGGAAGTCCCAAACGGGGAGTCACAGCAGCGACACTGGACGCTGCTGTGACTCTGGATACTCCGGTTGTGGTAGAGCTGGAGGGTGCCGTAGCGAGGGAGACGACTCAGGAAGCTCCGGGGGCTCGGCCGGGCGCTGCTGGATCGACGGCAGCTGAGGCGGGTCTGGAAGCCCTGGTGACTGGAGAAATTCTGACAGTCCCAGAAATTGAGGTAGTTGGGGCTCTGGAAAACTCGGTATCTGGAAGGGCTCCGGTGGGTCGAGGGACACGGACAGTCCCAGGAACTCCGGTAGCTTTGGCAGGGCTGGGCATGGAGCGGGCTGTGGGTACAGTGGGGGTTGCAGACACTGTGGAGGCTCTGGTTGTGTGGTGGCTGGGGACTCGGGTGGCTGCCACAGCGGCAGCCTGTCGGGTGACTCTGGTTCGGGTTCTGGTCCTGCCGGGATGGACTTGGGGGCTGGAGGCGGTAACAGGGCCTCGGCGCGGGCCCCTTCATCGCGACGCAGAGGAGCCGGGACCGGCAGGACAGGAGCAGGCGGGACAGGAACAGGCTGGACGGGAACAGGCGCACACTCAGGTTCCAAGGGCAGCACTGGGGTTTCCGCGGGGACACCACCATCGGCGCCCGGCGGCTCGGGAAGCAAGACGGGGACCTCAGTGGGGACGTCCTCGTCGGCGCACTGAGAGTCTGGAAGTTGGGAGTAGCCTTCAGTGGGGACACTGTCGTCGGCACGCTGAGGCCCGGGAAACTGGGGTGGAACCTCAGCGGCGACGGAAGCGTCGGCGCACTGAGGCTCAGGGACCAGGGCCGGGACCTCAGCAGGGATGTCCTCGTCGGCACACTGAGGCTCGGGATCCTGGACGGAAACCTCAGCGGGGACATCTTCGTCGGCGCACTGAGGGTCCGGAGGTTGAGAAAGGCCCTCAGTGGGGACGTCGTCGTCGGCACGCTGAGGGCGCGAGACCTGGGAGACCTGGGAGACTTGGGAGACTTGGCTGGGGCCTCAGTGGGGACGTCACCGTCAACACACCGAGACCCGGGAACCTGGACGGGTGCCTCAGCGTGGGGCGTCATCGTCGGCGCACTGAGGGTCCGGAGGTTGAGAAAGGTCTCCCAGGTCTCGCGCCCTCAGCGTGCCGACGACGACGTCCCCACTGAGGGCGCGAGACCTGGGAGACCTGGGAGACTTGGGAGAGTTGGCTGGGGCCTCAGTGGGGACGTCATCGTCAACACACCGAGACCCGGGAACCTGGACGGGTGCCTCAGCGGGGGCGTCATCGTCGGCGCACTGAGGCTTTAGCATTCAGGGCGGTACCTCAGCGGGGACGACCACGTCGGCACACTGAGGAGCTCGGACATTCTGTCATGAACGGCAGTGGTGTCAGAGGGGAGGTGTGGAGGGAAGGAGAGGCAGTAGGACTCAAGTGCAGACAACAAAGGTTTTTAATTCCTTCTGGGATTTCCAGCAGTGAACAATACATAAACCTCAGGAACCGGACGAGACGGTATCTAGGCAAGGACCGGGGAAGAACGGTCGTCATAAAAAACTCACTTAACATCAACTCCAACTAAACACAACTATAACAATGCTTCGCCGGGGAACAAAGGAAAGAGGGAGGTATAAATAGGAGAAAACACAACAGGTAATCAAACACAGGTGAAACTAATAAACAAACCACCGGTGAAACTAATGAACACAAATAGTAAACGTGAAGCTGCCGGGGACCAGTGCACAGGGGAAAGGAAGTCTAAACAATAAAGGTCCCCGGCAGGAAGTCCCAAACGGGGACTCATGACATATACAAATTAAATTACTTATACTACTCACATTTTCAAGTTTTCCAAAAGCCATAATTTCACTTTCTTCCTTAAGCTTTGCTGATTACATATGTCTTTAAGATATATGGCAACTTAATCCAGTTCCTTGCACAACATGCTGTAGGTTACTGCAATCCAAAGGAACAAGTGGTCATGTTGGTGCAGAGACCTGGAAATCACAATCACACTAAACATGAGCAGTTAGTTTAATTTGAGGCATTCATGCTGTCTTGCTGCAATGCTCCCTAGTGCACCAAAGTATAGCATACAAGTAGCGGAGAACTAAAAGAAAAACAAAATATAAACAAGCCAATTACAATACATAATATACAATGTACAATATATTATTGATTAAATACACAATGTAAAATGTACAATATACAGTGCTACCCTGTACATTACTTGATGACAACAACATAAATTACTGTCATGTTTTCAAAGTCTCTGATTGTTATCTTCATGACTTGGATGAACATCTCCTTCAGGTGCACAGAACAACAATATTGTTTAAAGCTTAAAGCTTTGGAGCTTTGTCTCTAAGTTTTTCTCAGCTTCGTGATATTTACATGGTGGTGTATTCTGCCGGATTCCATCCATCAGACACACTGCATTTCCAATCTATCCATGTCCTTCTGCTATACCTGCTCCCTGTTCTCTGCACACTTAACTCGGCTAGGAGAGCCTGGATTTGAGAGGGAAGCTGAAACAGAGGCAACCCCTGAAGAAGCACTGGTAGCTTCTTGTCATTGCGTTGATTGGAGTCAAATTTCACAAGAATAAACCGTTCTCCAGTCCTACCTAGCTGCTTTTCTGTTTGTATGATGCACAGGGAAGCTGTGAACATATCAGAGTAAGGGGACAGTATCTTAGGGATACCTTTGTTCTCCCCCTTTGCCTTGATAACCTCCTTGTGTTGATGGGCCAATTCCTCCATTCTCTCCAAAGCTTTGTGGCTCAGAACAAGTACAACTCGGCTGTTCTGCTCCAGTAGCTGGGAGTGGAACCATGGTAGAGGTCCAAGTTTGCACTGATCCCGCCTGCTCCACTGGTCCACAGACACTCTGAAGCCTTGGGTGTGGAGTAGGGAGCCGAGCCCACTAACTAACTTTGAAACACCTTCATCCACATCTGGGGGACTCAGCAGCACCACGTGACCCTCTTGGCCAACTTCACAGAGAGCAAACAAGGGGATGAATGTCAGGGAGTTGTCTTGTTGCATCCTAATTTCAAGTATCTTTTAGGTAAAGTAGAAAAACTCACTCTTTACAAATCCTCCATGATGCCAGCTCCATACCCACTCTATAGCAGTCAGAAAAATTTGCAGAAATATATTGAAGTGCTTAGCAAAAATACATCAGAATGACATTCATCATTTTAGTGTCACAAATAATTGATTCCATAAGTCCTATGAGCTAAAAGCACGAGTGGATACTTCATAAACAGTATACTAAACAAGGTTTGATCACTGAGGGGATAAAAGAAGATTTTGTGTTAAGTGCCTGAGGAAATTGTTGGACAATGCATATCTTTCTGAAATGTTTATAACATTTAATGCAAAACAGAATAAAAAATAATAAAACTTACTTTTGACATAGCCATGAAGAAAATAAAATGTGAGTAAGGTCAAGCAAATCAGCAGCAGAACACCGACAACCAGGAGAGTCCAGCGGAACCTGTCAGCTGCAAGCAGTAGAAAGCACAGTCTTTCTTATACAAATCTTGAGTGACAGGTCCGGTACATCTGTAAAACACATGCTCCAGCCAGGCTCACTCTATGAAACAACAAACTGTGTTAGACTTACTGTTATTAAAACAGAATGGACCCAGCTCATGTGCCATTCCCTTTATTTTCACCTGCACAAATGAATAAAGAGACAAATGTATGAACTATTCAGTTTCACTGATGTATACTGTATAGGTGACACTTCAAAATACTTTACCATAACACATGGTGAGAATTGAAGGTTGATGTTTTCAAACACCCCTTTCTTCTCCTAAAGAGGGCACAGTGCAAATTTTATGCAGCCAGATAATGCTCAGGCCTACAGAAATTAATTTTAATGTGAAATATTTAAAAAACTGATATTTGAAATTTGCAGGAAATATGTATAAAATGTTTGCAAAAGGCATCTAAAATATTTCCATTTGATTCACAGTACAGCCATAAAAACATGGATATTTCATTCAGTGTAAAAGTCATGAAGCTTCAATTAAGAATACAGAATATATGTGATACAGCAGTGCAAAATGAAATGAGTTTGCAGAATATAAAGGATGAACAGGGAAATGTAAATGAGAAATTGTTAAGGGGTTAAAACAAAAACAGGAATTTAATGCTCACTATGTATTCATTACCCAGAATCCTTTGCTGTTTTGTTTCCATGTGCCATGTGTCAACTGTTGTTTGAAGCCCTTTATCTCCCAGCAGCTGCTCCTTATGTGACAAGGCCACACTTCACCCTCCAGCCTACATGGTGCAGAGAGATTCCACAACAGCATGGCTTCATTGTTGTTCATTTTACCTTGGTCTATAGACACTGACACATTCTGCCATATGTTTCTTTGGACCACATCTGCAATAAACACATAGGAAACATCAGAAAACCAGTAGTATAGTAAACTACCTTTCATCGCACAAACTAAAGCTCAAAAGAACTTAAGGTTTCTCACTCTTGTTTCTGAAGGGGCAGCTTTGAGTCCGAATAGGCCTGTCCTCATCCTCATACCATACCTAAAAACCCACAAAAATGTCAGTCATATACATTTGCATTGTCAATATGTCGTAAGTAATTTTATGTGTAAGTGATTGTACCTGGAGACACATGCAGTGGGTCACAGAATAAAGTGGAATGGTTGTCCTGTTCCATCGCTGTAAAGTAACAACAGACTTTATATATTTATGATGCAGATTACCTAAAAGATTGACATTTTGGTAAACAGTTTGATAATGAGTTAAAACAGACTACAGTGGTATCATAGTCTCATCATATTTTGTGCAAATACAGTAATTATATTTTCCAAAATGTTGAAGTAATTCTATAAACTATCAAATAATATATAAGGATATTCAAATTACTGCACCACTTACAGCTACAACAAAAACCTCTGTTTAGGACATGTAATATAATCATATTATAGGTATAATAATATAAGACTGATAATATTACATAATTTTGCTAATAGTTATGTACTTACAGAGAAGTAACATTCTAAATGGATATGTTTTATTTAAATAACTATATATGTTTACATGGTGTTTTTGCTCAGGCTGTGGATAGCTCTTCCACCTCTGCATCAAACACGAATGGCAAACTTTAAGCACCACCACATTTAGTCAGTGAAAACACTGACCTGACATGTTCCGTTCTGCTCATACTGGATGCACACACAGGGAAGATGCTCACTACTTCCAGGAAACTGCAGCTCCACAGAACTAATCTCTTCTCGAATTACAGTGGTTATACTGGGCGCTGAAAGGAGGAAAATAACTTTTAATATCCCCAAAGTCCAATACAGATACAAAATGGCACAGGGAAAACCATCACATTTATAATCTGGATATTTTTTCTTACGATTGCACTCTTTTACACGTTTCTGTTGCTCCAGACACACTAAAGACAGACATACAGTATTTGTTAAGGACAGTTGCATACCTTTAGTAGCTGGTTATGAGTTCAACAGGTTTTTGAAACTCTTAAGGAGCAAACTTTACCTTCTTTTAGAGATGGAAAAACGATTTTTTGTCTGAGATGTGATGATTTAGAATCATAAACAAAAACTTCACTGCTGAAGGAAATCCTATCTGGCTTTATAATCACCATGGACATCTATAGAAGTCACACACACATAGTTTATAAGTAAATGTGGCTTTAAATGAGCATAAAGTGTATCCTTATTGACTAACCACAGGTGATATTCCAGTATATGGTGGTGCAGTACTACCTTTGCCTGGCTTTCCTGAGTAAGAGCTCTGAGATTGATTGTAAACTCCACCTTCTTGCATGTGGGCAGCTTAAGTGCTGCGTAGTAACACAGTGTTACAGATGCTGTGGCAACAGAGACAACACAACAAAGGCAGGGTTTAGAAGTGAGTGAAAGATTAATAGCAGTTTTTCACACACCAGAGTCCAGCGGCCATCTACACAAATACAACCAAAAGACATTATTCTTTTCACAACTATGTCTGTTTACTCTTTCATTCTCTGAGTAATGTTTGCACAACAGCCAACAGCTCAGACTTCAGCAGCTTACTGGTAAATCTTGGATGAGTAATTAGTTCCTTGTGATTGGTTACAAGCAAATTTAAAGTCTTTGCATGTTGATTTTCAAGCACTACTGATATAAAAGAATTCCATTAGATCTTTGGACGATAGAAAATTGTCACAAGCTTTTGCCATGCTTTAGGATATGGTCTATAGTAATGTAAAAACATATGAATTGATTGATTAAAGGATTTAAAAAATATAAAACAACCACCAAGTATGGCCCTTTAACACCATGTTATAACATAACAGTAAGCTGCTCATAGAGTAGTATATACCTTTTGTCTCTTTTGTCTCTTCATTAAATCCAG
Organism: Mastacembelus armatus; assembly: GCF_900324485.2. Classification (NCBI taxonomy): domain Eukaryota; kingdom Metazoa; phylum Chordata; class Actinopteri; order Synbranchiformes; family Mastacembelidae; genus Mastacembelus; species Mastacembelus armatus. The sequence continues at coordinate 13,074,139 of NC_046637.1, forward strand.
AATGGTATTCATCTTCCATGTCTTTATCTGGATTAACACAGATCTCTGTGTCTATTACCAAACATAAGGTACAGAGTGCAGAGTTGTTGCAGCAGAGCTTGATATGTGGGGTCAGGTTGTGAACATCCACGGCATCAACTTCTTCTGCAGGGAGAGGCATCACATCCTTCATGATGCAATCAGAGAGACCCTTAAAGGACACAATATTTAACAAAGAGAGAAAATAAGTCTTTATCATTGTGGATGGGTCTGAAAAGCAAATATTTGCTGCTGTTTTTTGGATCCCATACGGGGTTACATAAAACAACCCTATATTATAATAAGTTGGCAGATGGCTGGCAGATGGACTGTTTTAATTAAATGTTTGAGAATAAAACACTCATTCAGTCACAAGGGAAATTAAAAGATCAGAGTATGGTGCTGTACTTCAGGAGAGAAAGAAAATTAAATGTGTATTCTAGCAACAGAAATGGTTTGTACTGTGCTGCAGCAGAGGAAATGATTGCTTCTGTGGATCCATGCAGTGTAGCCTACCTGTGAGCAAATAACTGCATTGCTGTCATATCCTGAAATCTCTAAACTACAAGTTGGCCTGGAGAGAGTCAGTAAAATCCAACAGGTGGCCCACACAAGAAGAAGCATTTTGCCTCAGGGAACTCAGTGAGATTTGAGTCCTACAGCATTTTTTCACACATATCTTTCTTCAGGAGTGACATGAAGACCTTGTCAAACCAGTCCATTGTCTTTCTTCCCACTTTGACAGACTTTAGGTTGGAAATTAACTTGATAATATTGCAACAGACACTGAACAACCTGTTAGCACAGGGCTGATGGTCTTTTCTGTTCTAAGACCTGTGGAAGAAGAGAAAAAAATTAATCCTAAAAGTAGGTTTTCTCTGACAGTTTTTTTCGTTGATACAAATATGCTATACAAACAAGCTCCAACAGTGTACTGGGGTAAGACTAACTTCATTTGTCAGGTTCTCTTAATAGACATAACATCTCTAAGCTGGATAGCCCATTCTTAGAGCATTAAGCCAAAAATGCTACGACATAAGTACAGTAAAAGCATATTCATGTATCATTAGAAATTGTATCAAATAACACAACAGATAATGTCAGAAAATCATCTTGGGTACTCACTGCATTTAGTGATATACTTTAAGTAATTCAGTCTGACAAATGTACTTCCTCCACAGGACATTCAGCTCTACACCTTGTCGAAGTAGCCTAGAAGAAAAAAATTGCACCATACTACATGTCACTGTGGTGACTCAGGAGACGTCCCTCCCTTTCTTTTTACCCTCGCTCTCTCTCTCTCTCTCTCTCTCTCTTTGTTTCTGTCTCAGCCCATTACAGTCTATAGTCCATTCCCATACAATTGCATATAATCCTGAAACTTGTGCCTCTGAATTCCTCATTAAAGTTTAACCAGCATGACTTAAGTGGTTCAAAGTCCACAACTATTCCTACTCACAACAAGACCAAAACAAACACTGAATTAAAGTACTTTTTCTAGAGAGCTGCATTTTAAACAGCTCACATATATAATTGCTTTGTTGGCAACATATATTATATATTTCCTATATTGTATATTATGTTCTGTATATAATTTTATTTATATTCTTTGTATTGTTATGTGGAGTTGGCAAGACACCTCCTTTGGCAGTTCCCAGCAAACTGTGCCATGACAAACAAGTTTATCAGATAGTCTTAAAAGAATCCACAGTGTACTTTTGACCTGCACTAACAATTCAGTTCACTGAATTTGAGAACCAATGCAATGGCACATGGTTTATACAGCAGCTCGACTGGTTTGACCACATAATACTCACCTGAAAGCAAATCCCTTCTATGCCTGTCACTAATGAGGAATGTGTTCAGTAACAGTAATAAACAACCAACAGTTGTGTACTTTGTAAATTGGTGTGTCAGAGGTGGACAGTATATGTATTTTACTTATGTGCTGAATTGTATTGGAGTTATGTGTTTTTGTTTGTTTGTTTGTTGCTATGTTTTTATATAGCAGTATTATCAGCACAGAATTTAATCAGCCTGCTTTTAATTGTGCATTAGGATGATGTTCATGATGTTTGGCATTATGCTTCACAACATTGGCTTCATCCAAACAAGACTGTAAGACTGTTTTTCTAGTATAAATATTATGTTACATAAGCAGAAACATTCAATTGCTTTCCCTTTTGTCTTGTCTTGTGGATAAAAACATATTTTTTTCTAATTCAATTATTTTAAATCTAAAGGAGTAAAATTGATGCCTGTTATTAGGGACTATGTGCATTCACACAAGTTTGGAATAGAAATTTTTGTCACTTTGCAAACAGAATAGATTGTTTGAATGAAACTCTGAGATGCAATATGTGAAATGTAAAATATTTGGTGGCATCTAGTGGTGAGATTGCAGAATACAACTTTCTGAGCATGGTGACAATACAAGTTGTCATGTCAAAATATGATTCCCTGTCTAGAGCCAGTGTTTGGTTTGTCCATTCTTGGCATAATATTTTAAAGTTGTGCAACTCTGAAATCATCCAAGCGTCACTGCAGGGCAGATTCAGTAGATATGAGCCAACAGTCCAGTGTCACAAAAGTACATTACTGTAGTCAACAGAGGTGGATCTACAAAAGAAAGGCATAAATGGTCATTATTGTTACTATTAATTAATTACTACAACAATTACAAACAGCTCTCTTTTTAAAAAAACACTGCATTAACTAATAACACAAAACAAAATGTACCTGGTAACATCAATTTCCTGGTTTTTGATCATAAGTTTTGTTGAGGGAGTTTGCTGCACCTCCTCATAAACTGCTGGCTTTAGAGCTGGACACACAAAGGACAACAATAAACCAATGACACTGAAAGGCTGCCACTTAAAGAGACAGAGCATAAAATAGCACTCTTTTTAATAAACTGTTATCAATCATCCTTACCTACTCCTCTGTACATACAAACATACCTAGTCATTTCACCTACCTAAAATTCAATTCAATTCAATTTTATTTGTATAGCGCCAAATCACAATACAAATCATCTCAAGGCACTTTACAAAAACTAAAACTAAAAACCCAACAGTTCCCTTATGAGCAAGCACTTGGCGACAGTGGAGAGGAAAAAACTCCCTTTAACGGAAGAAAAAACCTCCAGCAGAACCGGGCTCAGTTTGGGTGGCCATCTGCCTCGACCGGTTGGGGTGAGTGGATAGAGCAGAGAGAAAAGAACAGCAACAATAAACAACAAATAGACACTGCAGGTTGGTGGGACCAGTAACTGCACATCAGCGATATACAGCTCCAGGACCAGGGACACCTGCAGAAGGTACAGAGAGAATAGAGAGAGAGGGAGAGAGCACAAACTAGGGGAGAGAGAGAGCACAAGGTTAGTAAGATTCAATGGTGGAATATACATGAGGTGGGAGGAGAGAAGAGAGGGGAGGGGAAGGGAAAGGGGGGGGTTAGGGTAGGGGAGCTCAGTGCACCGATGGTCCTCGGGCAGTCTAGGCCTATAGCAGCATAACTAAGGGATGGTTCAGGGTTGCCTGAAGCCAGCCCTAACTATACGCTTTGTCAAGAGGAAGGTTTTAAGTCTAGCCTTAAAAGTATAGAGTGTCTGCCTCCTGAACCCAGGCTGGGAGTTGGTTCCATAGGAGAGGAGGTTGATAACTAAAGGCTCTGCCTCCCATTCTGCTTTTGGAAACTCTGGGAACCACAAGTAGACCTGCACTCTGAGAGCGAAGTCGTCGATTGGGATAATATGGTACTATGAGGTCTTTAAGGTATGGAGCTTGATTATGAAGGGATTTGTATGTGAGAAGAAGGATTTTAAATTCTATTCTGTATTTTACAGGGAGCCAATGAAGAGAAGCCAATATAGGAGAAATATGATCTCTCCTGCTAGTTCCTGTCAGGACTCTGGCTGCGGCATTCTGGATGAATTGGAGGCTTTTTATGGAGATATTGGGACATCCAGATAGTAATGAGTTACAGTAATCTAGCCTTGAGGTAACAAATGCATGGACTAGTTTTTCTGCATCATTTTGAGACAGGATGTTCCTAATTTTGGAAATGTTGCGCAGGTGAAAGAATGCAGTTCTGTTTTATGTGTGAGTTAAAGGACATGTCCTGGTCAAAAATAACTCCAAGGTTTTTTACAGTAGTGCTAGAGGCCAGGGTTATGCCATCTAGAGTAGCTATTATTTGAGAAAAGTTATTTCTGAGATTTTTTGGCCCAAATATAATGACTTCTGTTTTCTCTGAGTTTAAAAGTAAAAAGTTACTGGTCATCCAGGCCTTTATGTCAGTTAGACAGGCTTGAAGTCTGGTTAACTGGTTTGTGTTAACAGGTTTAATAGATAGATATAACTGAGTGTCATCTGCATAGCAGTGGTAATTAATAGAGTGCTTCCTAATGATATATCCTAAAGGAAGCATGTACAGGGTGAACAGAATCGGTCCTAGCACAGAACCTTGTGGAACTCCATAACTAACTTTTGTTCGTGTGGAAGGTTCATCATGGACATGAACAAACTGGAATCTGTCCGATAAATAGGATTGGAACCACTTTAACGCTGTTCCTCTGATACCAATCACATGCTCCAGTCTCTGTAATAAGATGTTGTGGTCAATGGTGTCGAATGCTGCACTAAGGTCTAGGAGGACAAGTATTGAAACAAGTCCATTATCTGAGGCTAAGAGAAGATCGTTGATAACTTTCAGCAGTGCTGTTTCTGTACTATGATGTGCTCTAAATCCTGATTGAAAATCTTCAAATAGTTCATTCCTGTGTAAGTGGTCTGATAGCTGCTTAGCAACAGCTTTTTCTAGGATTTTAGAAATAAATGGCAGGTTGGATATTGGTCTATAATTAGCCAAGACTCCTGGATCAAGACTAGGCTTTTTGAGTAAAGGTTTGATTACTGCAGTCTTAAAGGCCTGTGGTACGTAGCCTGATACTAGAGATAAATTTACCAAGTCCAATAAAGATGAGTTGATTAATGGCAGGGTGTCTTTAAGCAGTCTAGTCGGGATGGGGTCCAAGAGACACGTTGATGATTTCGATGAAGCAACTACTGATGTAAATTCAGAGAGATCTATGGGAGAGAAGCAGTCTAAACATAACTGAGGTCCTACAGATGATTCAAGAGCTACTGTAGTAGAAGATTCATTTATTGCAGGTATAGGAAGCATCTGCTGAATTTTATCTCTGTCAGTGTTGGTGCAGGGGGGTTGGAAGTTCGGACCAAGGATTGCCCACTCTGGTACTCAAGGTTCAAATGAAACTTTATTTTAAACAAAACTCCAGAAGGTCAAAACGTGAACATAGAGAATTAATGGGACATAAGTATATAAGCCAGGGGCCAAGACAACACAAACCAAGGATACGAGACAAGAGGGTCAAGGTTACACACCTAGGGGGGAAACAAACACGATCAAAGGCCTGGGGTCACACACACCTCGGGGACACACCAGGCTTACACAGAACAACACAGGGTCGAAGGCCTGGGATCACACACACCTCGGGGACACACCAGGCTTACACAACAAACAAGGGTCGAAGGCCTGGGATCACACACACCTCGGGGACACACCAGGCTTACACAGAACAACACAGGGTCGAAGGTCTGGGGTCACACACACCTCGGGGGCACACCAGACTCACACAACAACAAGGGTCGAAGGCCTGGGATCACACACACCTCGGGGACACACCAGGCTTACACAACAAACAAGGGTCAAAGGTCTGGGGTCACACACACCTTGGGGACACACCAGACTTACACATACAAACACGCAGGCTAAAGGGAACAAGCAAGAGACAAGACAAGACTGAGACCTGAACAAGGAAACCTAAACACTAGGGAAACAAATCAGGAACAAGAGGGACTAAACATATGGCGAGCTAAACAAGAAGACGAGACATCGTGAAAAACACATACGAACAGAAGCAGATAAAACTTAACTTAAACCCAGGAGAACAAAAGGCAGTGACGGCAGATCTGGCAGTAACGGCAGACAAACGCATGTGAGGGCAGACAACCACATATCAGGGCAGATGACCTAGCAAAGAAACAAAGACTGAACCAAGGTATAAGAAGGAAAGGAACACAAACGAGGCAAGGGTGCAAACAATCAACTAATTGGGTCAAAGTAAAGTGGAACAAGGGAAAACAAAACCATATCCTAAAGGAACTACAAAATAAAAGCACAAAACAGGAACTCAGAAACACAGATCCTGACAATCTCTAATAGTTGTGATTTTATTTGTAAAGAAACTCATAAATTCATCACTGCTGAGAGCTAAGGGAACACTGGGCTCAACAGAGCTGTGACTTTTTGTCAGCCTGGCTACAGTGCTGAAAAGAAACCTGGGATTGTTCTTATTTTCCTCTATTAGTGATGAATAGTATGCAGTTCTGGCTTTACGGAGAGCTTTTTTATATGTTAGTATAAACATATAAAAAAGGCTAGAAAAATTTCCTCTAAGTTTGTGGAACGCCACTTCCTTTCCAGCCTTCGTGATGCCTGCTTTAAGGTACGAATATGTAAATTATACCATGGGGCTAGTCTTCTCTGATTCACTAACTTCTTTTTCAGAGGGGCTACAGAATCAAGCATTTCACGCAGTGAGGTTACAGCGCTGTCAACAACATGATCAATTTGGTAGGGAGTGGGATTGAGGCAGCTGCCCTCCACTGTGTTGGCACATGGCATAAATGTAAATAAAGATGGAATCATTGAATGGAATCAATTGAAGTCTTATTCAAACTTTCCTGAAGCAGGAAATTAACTCTTGCTGTACCTTGATGTCTCCCAGTAAGGTGCTGCTGTTGGCATCATAAACAATGACCAGATCTCCATTTATACCCTGTTGTCCACAGCTGTCACATGTTTTCTGTTGGTCTTCTGTTGGGGAGAAATGCACCCATGCCTGTAGAGACCAAGATAAATCAATAAATGAGCATGGCTATTTAATAATATGAGTCCTCGGCCTCATGTCAAATTTGAATTCATCAAACTATATTGTGATTGAACAGAACTGAGGTACAAAACAGTTAAGTTTTCCAAAATGTGCATGTAGACATGCACCATATAAAATTTTGATTTGATACTAAGAGAATTACAACAAGATGAGCAATAAGCCAGAATCAATGTGGAGTACTAAACACTCAAATGGATATAAGTTTGATATGCACGGTCAGAATGTAGTATGTATATATAATGTTTTAATAGAGCTAAAATGGTTAATGGTTAACCAGTTAAGTGTGATGGAAAATAAAACTTAAAACCTCTTTTTCTGCATGTCTTTTGTTGATAGCATTAGCCAGGTCTTTGGTGTTTAGTCCACCTTTAACCTTGATAAAATTGATGCCACCATTCTCATGAATGTACACATCAGCCTGATTTTGAAAATAAAATAAAGTAGTTATGAACAATATCATTACCCATTACCCAGCACTGTTTTCCCAGATGCTCATTGCATTGAAAGAAACACCTTGAAGTCTTTCACAGGTTGCATGGGGCGAGCATGGATTTGTAGCTCATACTTGCTGAGCATCCGTTTCAGCAGCTCCTCATATGTGAGTTCAAAAGCCACCTTTTTGTGAGCAGCCACATTCACAGAGGTCTTAAATTCTCCCTACAGAACTGTGACAGAGATGATGAACACAGCATTAAAGCTTTGTTCTTACGTCCTGATTTGTCACCCTTTAAAATGAGGGGGTCTTTTTTGTGACCCCCTCCCCATCGCATGTGATATTTTCGATATGGTATATGTTAGTAGTTCATCTAGAGTGACTTCTCTTCTTCTCAGATTGTTTCATTTGAGTTTGTAAGACCTACCAGCATTTTAAAAAGAAAGGAGAAAAATGTGAACAGAATTTTATGCAAATGAAAATTTCAAAAATTGATCCACAGATACATGTACCTGACAAGCCCAGCACTTTGTCCATGGGACACAGCCACACCATACTGCTGCTGAGCTTCCTCCTTAGCTTTCACAACACCATCAAACACCTGACCATCTATAAACCTGAAGCAGATCAAAGAAATGTCCCTCTTTACATACAGACTCCTCAATAGCATATCATTTATTTTCATGATTCTTCAAAATAAAACTCTTTAGCATAGTTGACCTGGTCTAGTGGTGCTGACCAGCTGACCAAAGATCATATAACATTGAAACATGTAGTGCCCATACTTTGTGAGCGCGTGTGTCATATTTACTTACAGTACTTATTGATTGATATCATGAAAACCTTGCTCTTTGTTCCCAAAAGGGGACTGTGTAAACAGATATTTCTGCAACTAGACTAAAACAAGATCAGGTACTAAAATTTGTATTTGTTTTTGCTGTTTCAAATTTTGTTGTACTGTTTTACAGGTCTTATTTCTAAACTGAATGTGATTTTGTCCCCAAAACAAGAATAATCCAAATGCCTACACATATAGTATAAAGCGACACTGCAGGTCCTTCAACAAGAACTTTCTGTTTGTTATCATAGAGCGTTTAATGCCTTTCAATTAACAGAAAGATGCTGAGGTACAAAAACAAAAAAAACACAAGGTATCTCATGACTGTGAAAATCAATCAGTTATAAGACATAGATATAATCAATTTACAGTAGTTTCCTTGCAGTGTGGTGCTCTTGTAGTTCTGTTTGTGATTATACCTTGTATAACAAACTTCCTGAACACCTGAGGTCTGCTCAAACTGTCAACTCATTCAAATCAGGCCTGAAAACACTGTTTACTGCTGCCTTCAAATAATTGTTCATCCTTGTTTTCTTAATATGCTTTTAATTCTTATTTTAATTTACTTTATTTAAATTTATTTTATTTTAAATGTCTGTTTTTAAATGCTCTTTTCCATGCTTTTAATGTAATTATATGCCTTGTAAAGCACTTTGAATTGCGTAGTGTATGAATGGTGCTATACAAATAAATTTGCCTTTGCCTTTGTTTGGCAGTGTCGTAACCAAAGCCAGCAGCAGCCCAAAGAGGTCAATTTGTAGCAGACCTCTTCATGGTGGCTTTCACCAGTGTGGTCCAGACAGCTAGGACTCTTTATTAAAGCCAGACAGGGACAGCTCTCATGTGTACACATTAAAGGGCAAACTCTTCTTTTTCTCTGTTCCTCTCTCTCTCTCTCTCTCACACACACACACAGACGCACACACACACACGCACAGACACACGCACGCAAACAGCTTTCACAAAACCTCACATGTTCACACTATAAACATGTAAAATGTTACATAGGCTATGCTACTGCTGTATTATTTAGGATAGGCAATGTAAAAATGCTATTACTATTACTAAATATTTAGTAAAAATATACCCAGAAGTCATTAAATGAAACAGAAAATTTCCAATTTATTAACAGTTGTTTACTTTCATTTACTGTGACTGGTTCAGGATAGTTCTTCTGGTGAGGATGAGTTGCCTTTTTCTGTCTTAATTGTGCGCCGCCCTCTGGGATATCGATATGAGTCATATCCCTTCTTCGCTTTTGCACGCTGAAGAGAAATTCATTTATGCCAACCTCGGGTGGGCCTCCTCCATTCATACCAAGTGACCATGTGGTGTGTGTGGCATTTTAGACAGGATCTTCCCATTTTTTTTCAGCCTCGAGCAAGAGTAAGTGAATCTTCAAGACAACTTCGCCAAAGTGCAGCGTCCCCGGAATCTGCGGCGAATGTGGTACTGGCTACATGTATGACCCATTGGGTGGGCTGCTTGGGAGCAGAACATGCCAGCAGGGCCATTACTCCAAGGGCTAAGTGTAGGTTCTGCACGCGGCTGACCCTCGAGGGGCTCTATTAAAGGGCGGAATTTGTCATTTTCACCACTGAAGAGTGCTGGCAGACTGAGGACAAATCTCCACACTCTGCACACTCTGGGCAGAGGGCTCCAGCCCATTCTGGAACTAGCCTTGGACCTGGAGTCGGATGACTCTCCCACCTTGCCACACCACTTGCCGGATGGCTCCCCGCTTCATCCTCTCCCTGCCAGGCAGCCGGTGCATCTGCCTGCTGCTATCATGTTAGCTGAACTGCCTACGCCGGCCTCATCTATGCCTCTGCCGGTGATGACTCAGCTCTTACAAGAGCTCCCGAGCATCATTTTGATGGCAGCTAACACATGTAAGCTCCCGTCCCTCCTGAACTAGCCCAACTGCCAGTACAACCCACTGCAGGCGCCATACCGCATACTGGTCTAGCCCCGGTCTCGCACAAATCTTAGATTATCACTCCAAGGTGGCTTCAGAGCCAATCAAACTGATAACCAACCTTCTTTCCCATTATGCAGGTGTCCGACCTGATGATAGCAGGCTTTCCCATGGTCTCGGGACTGTAACAGTGCCTGGCCTTGCCGTTCGGGTCAAGGTGTGTGCTACACCGAGTAATTTAGTGCTTTACAGAAATAAAAGACAAGTTAAAAGTACATACGCAAACATTTTAATAAACAGCAAATAGTATAGAAAATTTATTTGAAATAAAATTAAAGGAAAATGAGTGCAGATAAAACATGTCATATGTAGAAACGCTACTTCTCCCTGTTTAGTCCTGATTCTGGGCACAAGCAGAAGGTCTGTCCTTGATATTCCGAGATGGTTCATATGGCACCAACATGTCAGAGATGTACTGTGGTGCTAAGCCAAGAGACCTATGCACAAGCAGTGCTGTTTAAAAGTCTATTCTCTGAATAACCTAGTTGTCTAGTCAGGACCCGAGCAGCAGCATTCTGAATGTACTGCAGCTGCTTTACAGCTTGTTTTGAGAGCCCTGTAAGCAGGCTGTTACAGTAATCCAGAGAGGTAATGCATGGATAAGTCTCGCCAAGTGTGGTTTAGACCAGATCCCTTTTGTTCTGGCAATGTTTTTGGTGTGGTAAAATGCTGATGATGTAATTGATTTAACGTGGCTGTCAAAATTCAAGTCTGACTCCAGATTTCTAACTTGATTTTCAGATTTTAGTGTGCACAGTGATCTGTTCAGTGAGTGATATGTAAATCTGAGTGTCATCTGAGTAGTTATGGTAGGACACATTATTGCTGCGTATTAACTGTCCTAAAGGAAACATGTAAAGATTGAACAAAAGGGATCCCAAGATGGACCCCAGGGGATCTGACATGTCAAGACCATTTGGTCTGCGACACAGTTACCAATTTCAATAGACTAATTCCTGTTTTCTTCTAGGACTTAAACCATTTAAGGGCAGTACCAGAGATGCTTATCCAATTCTCTAACCTTTGTAACAGGATTATATGGTCCACTGCGTCAAAAACAGCACTCAGATCCAACAGTACTAAAACAGAGGCTCTGCCAGCATCGGTGTTCAGACGAATCTCAGTTGTCACCTCGATGAGTGCAGTCTCAGTGCTGTGATGGGACTTAAAACTGACTGCAAATCGTCAAAGCAGTTGTTAATCAGGAGAAAGTGAGTAAGATGTTAAACGTGTTCTGAGGAATGTGTATATCATGTTTATGGGTCAGAGCTAAAAAGACATGTTTACATGTTACATAAGGCAGCTGTGGCTTTTTCACATGCATTCCCTACACAGTGCATCCCTCTCTCTGCTGAGCAGACGCTGGCTAGTGTGAGTGAGCATGTTAATCAGCACACTTCCTTCTCACAGCTGTCTTGATTGGGTCCTCTGTCGGCCAATTTTTGTCTTGGCTGCAAGAGGGCGCTTACAGATAGCGATTCATCAGATCACCTCTCACTCCATTTCCCATTGGCCTTTTTGGGCAGGGCTTCCCATGGGTTACCCTCGATCCGCTTCCTGGTGCAGTGACACAGGAAGAGAGAGAGCCGAACAATGTCTGTCAGTGAGAATGGCAGAGCTCGTCCCTATTTGGAGTTTTATCCATAATGGTGTTGCAAGATGGACCAATGCAAGATGGATCAATTCAATTTTATTTGTATAGCACCAAATCACAATACAAATCATCTCAAGGCACTTTACAAAAACAAAAATTTAGAATTATATCAAGCAGATGCTAAATTAAGTTGAGATTATTAATTTGAATATTGCACATAAAATAGATATAAATTTAGCTATGATGCAAATTAGTGACATTAGGCATAAATGCCATAATAAATGATAATGGCAGTCAACAATCCAAACAAAACAAAAATTATGAATGAACATAATTTTGAGAAACCATCTTAGACTTCACTCATTCACACATGGTGATATTGTTTCAACTATTTTCACCATTTGTTTCTTATGTATTTTTGTTTCCAGGAACTCCAGTTTTATCAAATATCTGCTTCATACTTTCAAATATTTCCTTCCAATTCTTGTAGAATATATGGCAGATTTTGGAGGTGTAAGCTCAGTAACCATATGGAGACGTGTACAATGTCTTCTTCATGAGCTCCCAACTCCACAAACAAGCTACGTCTATCCAAATGTAGTCATTTAAAATGAACCTCCTGGGGAAATTTATAAAGAGACGTGATGAAGACATGACTTGGAACACCACCTCCATACCTGAAGACAACAATGGCTTTGAAAAATGACCATAGCTATGATCAACAATGTCATCAACAATGACATAGACCAGATTGACAATGAAAGATTTAGTAACTGTCTCAGCAGTTTTAGTGAGGACGATCAATGGGTAGTTCAGTCTGGTGTGACCCAAAATGCAGGTGATAGCCTACTTAAAATTTGAAATAAATACATACCAAGACATACTGCGAAAATGTTCTAGAACCTTAATGAAAATCTCGCATTCACCTGAGGTGAAAACAACTGATGGTAGGGAGTATGCCCATTTTGGAATATTGGCACATTTGCTCAAAAACAAAGAAGGGCTGCTGTCACAAGCTGACATAATCCATCCATCCATCCATCTTCTATACCCGCTTTGTCCTGAACCAGGGTCACGGGGATCTGCTGGAACCTATCTCAGCTCGCTGCTGACACAATCACACTGCCATTAAATACAGTATAGCATCCCATCTATATTTACATTATTCAAAAGCTCAGCGAAACAAATAGAAGTCATTCAGAAAGGGATCCATTTATCATTGGTGTTTTTTGTGGAAATAGCAAACCATGTGATCCCAATCAGTACCTGCAAGACTTTGATGAGTTTTCCACTCTGGAAAAAGGATTCACTGTAGCTGAGAGTGTTTCATTTGGCTCTGAATTGCTTCATTTGTGATGCTCCAGCACAGGCTTTCGTGAAAATAACAAAAGGCCATGGACGATACAGTGGATGGGACCATTGCATTCAGGAGGGATCCTATATAAGGAAAAAAATTACTTTTCCTGATACATGTGCTACCCGAAGTACAGGTGAATTATTCACTGAGCTTCAAGGTGACAACTACAGAGGTCACACTATACTCTGCACATTAAGTCTGAGTATGGTCACACAATTCGTGCTAGACAATATGCAAATTGTTTGCCTTGGTGTCACACAAAATATGCAGGATCCCTTTGATCCAAAAAGGATCAAAGAGATCCACAATCGAAAACTTTTAGAAATGTCATGGTATATACCTTGTGAGTTTGCACGAAAGCCAAGATCTCTCTCAGAATTAGATCGCTGGAAAGCTACTGAATTTAGGTCCTTCTGTACATAGGTCCAGTGGTATTGAAAGGAGTTCTCCCAACTCCACTTTATATGAACTTTCTTACACTCTCCATTAGCATCTATTTCATGCTTTGCAGATAATCTGGTAAGGTACTTTCTTGAATAGTTCAGGACCTTGTATGGGGCTGCGGAGATGGTGTACAACATTCACTGTCTGTGTCACCTGGCAGATAATGTGAGGAGGTTTGCCCTGCAGTTTGCTTCAATCTGTTATCATTTGAAGTGAGGGTTGGAAACAGTTCATACGGATTAAATAAAAAGTGATGATTTGTTTTCGACTTGAATTGTTTCATTTAAAAGAAAACATTTCAAGCTTTCTAGTCATGTGTTTCTTATTTTTATGAGCCAAGTATTCGCTGAGATTCTGGTTGTGAAGAGAAATGAAAGAGACAGAAGAGACAGAGAGCACACCTGTTGGTTTTCTTTATTTAACAAAAGCACAGCGTTTTGTTTCTATTACGATTATGGTATACAACTAAAAGTAGACCCTTTACAGATTTGAATGATATATTTCTTTTATCTGTACGATCAAAATTGACGGAGTAATTTAAGTTTGTTTCAGCGTTATCAGAAGATGCATCAAAACGCGCCGACCCCAGAGAGTAAATAGATAGATACAACTGAGTGTCATCTGCATAGCATTGGTAATTAATAGAGTGCTTCCTAATGACATAGCCTAATGGAAGCATGTACAGGGTGAACAGAATCGGTCCTAGCACAGAGCCTTGTGGAACTCCATAACTAATTTTTGTTGTTTTGTGTGGAAGGTTCATCATGGACATGAACGAACTGGAATCTGTTGTGGGAATGCAGCAACTACCTCAGAAAAGGGTTTCATAGAACATAGGATTTAAGGCATAAAGTTGTATAGGTCCTGCTAGTATGAATTAAGTATGGTATGTAGAGACAACAGCCGCGCCCTGTAACCTCCTCTTTGTGTAAGACACTGTGACCCCCAGATATAGGGTGCGCCTGCAGCATTGCTGTTGCTAAGGGAATTGGGCAGTTTTACCTTATAAGGAAGTGACCTTAACCAGTGCGGGAACGGAGAGGTCAACCAGGGAGCGGCTCTTGTCTGTGAAAACCACTGTTTTTCCTGTTTTATGTAGATCTCACTAGGCACAGGCTGAGGAACAGACTGATCTCCAGAGATATCTCTGTTTATAATAAACCAGTTAATTTAGTCTCTGATTCAGCTCGTCCTTTCTCAATTAAGGAACTCGGGTCGGATTCAACAATTTTGGGGGCTTCATCCGAGATTTAAGCCAATTTGGACAAAAACAGGGGACCGGATACATTGATCAACCAGGGCGTTGGCCACACAACCAGTAGGTAAGCAAAAACCATTTTAATAAAATTCTGCATATTGGGAACGACTAAATTACTGTCCTGGACTGGTTAAATGTACCTGTCTCAGCACAATATTGCCTGAATCAGAGATAAAAGAGGTTAAAACAGACTTTAAGTCTTAAGTATATAAATTAAGCACTGTAAGGGTAAATATAAGGAACTGTCCTAGGTGTTGGCAAACCCCACCGATCTCCAACAGGAGACGGAGCCAGGGTGGCAGCTGGGTTCACAGTCCCGGTGAATTTAGGAAAAGAGTGAAGGGAACCGCAGAGTGTAAAACAGAGACCGGGTAGAGGTCACTGGTGAATATAGGATATCAGCACGATATCCTACAGTAATAACAGAAACTAGAGTAAACTAATATCTGCCTATTATAGCATATTCTGAGGGACAGTATTTTAATATACTTTGGTTATAGAACAGAGTGGTAAACTTAATTATAAATGATAACTAGGTCCCTGTGGGAATAATATGTGATAAGGTCGGGGTGGAATAAATTTAATAACAGGTTATTATTGATAATTGGTATACGGTTCCTGGAGGAGTGTCCCCAATTATAGACCAATATCCAACCTGCCATTTATTTCTAAAATCCTAGAAAAAGCTATTGCTAAGCAGCTATCAGACCACTTACACAGGAATGAACTATTTGAAGATTTCCAATCAGGATTTAGAGCACATCATAGTACAGAAACAGCACTGTTGAAAGTTACCAACGATCTTCTCTTAGCCTCAGATAATGGACTTGTTTCGATACTTGTCCTCCTAGACCTTAGTGCAGCATTCGACACCATTGACCACAACATCTTATTACAGAGACTGGAGCATGTGATTGGTATCAGAGGAACAGCGTTAAAGTGGTTCGAATCCTATTTATCGGACAGATTCCAGTTTGTTCATGTCCATGATGAACCTTCCACACGAACAAAAGTTAGTTATGGAGTTCCACAAGGTTCTGTGCTAGGACCGATTCCAAAGCAAGATTTCTCAGTACCTACTGTCCAGCTTATCATTTGGTATGGATAATCTCTAGAACTGCTTCTTTCACCTGTGCAACATTGCCAAAATTAGGAACATCCTGTCTCAAAATGATGCAGAAAAACTAGTCCATGCGTTTGTTTCCTCAAGGCTAGATTACTGTAACTCATTACTATCTGGATGTCCTAATATCTTAATAAAAAGCCTCCAATTAATCCAGAATGCCGCAGCCAGAGTCCTGACAGGAACTAGCAAGAGAGATCATATTTCTCCTATATTGGCTTCTCTTCATTGGCTCCCTGTAAAATATAGAATAGAATTTAAAATCCTTCTTCTCACATACAAATCCCTTCATAATCAAGCTCCTTCATACCTTAAAGACCTCATAGTACCATATTATCCCAATAGACCACTTCGCTCTCAGAGTGCAGGCCTACTTGTGGTTCCCAGAGTTCTCAAAAGCAGAATGGGAGGCAGAGCCTTTAGCTATCAAGCTCCTCTCCTGTGGAACCAGCTCTCAGCCTGGGTTCAGGAGGCAGACACTCTCTGTACTTTTAAGGCTAGACTTAAAACCTTCCTCTTTGACAAAGCATATAGTTAGGGCTGGCTTCAGGCAACCCTGAACCATTGTGGGATTTTACGACAGAGCAAATGGTCACTGACTTAAACCAATGTGGGGGTTGAATGTTTGCTTGACCCTTTCATGGTATGTGGTTCTGTCTGTTTTATTGTTTTAGTGTTTTAGAGTAGAAGGTTGTAAATAACTGCCAACAATTTGTTTCTTTGATGGTAAGAAGACTGAAGATAGTACCTGAACAAACATGTGGAGTCTGTTCAAGATTAGTCCACCCCTTTCTTGTCAAAATGTATATAAACTGGTCTTTTAACCCAAACGGGAGAGGACTTCTGCAAGGACGTCCTCTCCGGGCCCGTGATTAAACCTGAGATGATTCATCACACTTGTGGTTGTTTTCTGAGAATTAGCAACTCTCAAACTTAAAGAAATTTCTACCACAATTTGGCGACGAGGATGGGATGGACATGCCACTGACTGTTGCCTGTTCTAGACCGAAGGAAACCACCAGTGGTAAAAGTTAAACACAGGGAAAATTCCGCTCCGACAAACGGAGGACCTGGATCTCGCCTGAGGTCAGAACGGGTGGCGGACAGTGGATGCTCCATTCATTTACTGAGTGAGTACAGTGTTATGAATCATTTCTTCTGTATGTTTTTTGGTATGTTTTTGGTCTGCGTTAAAGAAAAACCCTAGGTGTGTGTTTGGTAATCACGTGATCGTTGTAATCCCTCCTGGTAATGAGACCAGTGTGTCTGCGGGACAGACGCCAGATGATGAAAAAATAATCCTAAAAAACAAAAACCAAAAAAGAATAAAAAAACAAGAAACAACGAGAAAACCCTACTGGCTGAGGATTACAAACGTAAGTCTTCCTTCGGGAAGCCATATGGTTTATTAAGGAAACGACCCGTACGTGGCAAACATGAAAAAATTAAGACAGTACTGACGAAGTAAGCTATGATTGTTAATGGAAAACGATATTGTTGTTTATGAAAAGTAAGCTGTTATTGTTAATGTTGTTACTGAGAAGTAAGTAATGAGGAGTAAGCTATTATTGTTTCTGAGGAGTGAGGGTATTATTGTCTATTATTCTTAGAAATCATCCCATAAAATAAATTGGGCGTGTGAATGTGGTGATAATTTTATAAGCTTTGTGGTGACTCCTTCAGTGTCTTGTATGCACAATGTGTGTACAGTAAGGGTACGTTGCTCGGAACGAAAGTGTCATACAAACTACCTGGCTGAAGACAGTTACCCAAAGTTAGTGTTTGTCTGATAAGATCCGACCATACGATGAGATGGGAAGATCAGAGTGAATGAGAATTTATTGTGTGTGTGTTATAAGCCCAATGAAAGTGTAAGCACCAGTCCCAGTGAGTCTAGGAACATGGGGAATAATCCGGGGAAATTAGAAATCCTACCTGACCCTCTGACAGGCCCTGCTAAAATAATGACAGAGAAATGGGATAAATGTGCAGTTGAGGAGATTCCACTATGGCACGCCATTACTGAAGGGGTGTTTCCATTGCAAGGCACACTTAGCACAGACTGTTTGAAGCGGTGTAGAATATTGTTGGAAGAAAGAGAAGCGGAAGTGACAAAGAAAAGAAAAGGGAAGAAAATAAATTGGCACTCTTTCCAGAAATGGGAAAGGGAGGCAGAGGTGAAAGAAAAGAAATCCACTGCAGGGTTGATGGTAAACTTAGCAAAGTCTGATGGTGAGGAAGTTAAAAAGGGAAAACAGAAACGTAGAGTAAGAAAGGGTAACCTGCCTCCTCCATATGCTGTCGCTATGCCCGTGGGGGGTCCAGCAGCAGCACAGCCTATCAGAGCCCAGGTGGCTGCAGCAGCAAGTGCCCAGTCACAGGGAAGCTCAGACGAAGAACAAGAAAGTGAATCTGAGCAACTCTATCCTGACCTGTCTTCTCTTTACATAACCCCTCAACCAGCGAAAACCCAGACTGAGAAAAAAACTCAAATTTCACCTGATCCTTTGAGCAGAACAAAGTCTCCCCTAGCAGCTACGTTTGACTACTGGCTGAGGAGCCAGACCAACAAAGGGGAAATACACCAGATGCCCATGATGACGTTCCCTAACCCTCCGCCTATGCCACAAGACGCACAGGCACAGGCCAACTGGAATCCAGAAGTGCTCGTCTACAGACCATGGCAGCCAGATGAACTGAAGGAGGTTGCGGATGAACTACCGGACCCCCAAAAAACTGGCGGTGAGAAATGGGTAACAGCAATGCAGCAATTACTCACTATGTATAACCCTACGTTACAGGAAGTAGAAGCTGTGTGTCGCAGGTTTTTCAAACTCCGGTGGGCAAACATCAGACCCACAACATGGTCAACCACGGCAACAGTGGGGTCCCAACAGTTCACCACCATGATGGACACCCTGTATGACGCTGTGCGAGCTGCGTTTCCTTTGAGAGTCTGCTGGCCTGAGATTCACAATACCAGACAAAAAGAGGGGGAGTCAGCAGCTGATTATCGCACCCGCATGGAAACGGTATTCGCTGCTCATTCAGGAATAGACCCAGGTAATGCGGCATACACCCACCTGTTGAAAACTGCATTAGTAAATGGTCTTTATCCTGGCTTAAAGAGCTGCGTGATGACATCATGTGTAGGCTGGGAAACAGAGACTTTGCCAAATGTATGGACACATGTCTTACACGCAGAAAGGAACCGAGTGGAGGCTCACATGAACCAGGTAAAGACTCTCCAAACTGCTCAGTTGATGTATTACCAACAGGGAATGCAAACCCTCAGAAGGGGCCTGAGGCCACGACACTACACTCCAAAAGGCCGAAAATTCCTGCAGGATCAGCGTCAAAGAGGACAGCCTAACACAGAAGTACGGTGTTACACTTGTGACGGATATGGACACATATCCCGTAACTGTCCTACAAACAGGAGGAGGACTTCACAGGACACACAAGTGCAAGAGAAACCCTGGCCACATGCTCCGCCCCAGGGACTTGCTGTGCATTCACCAGGGTTCCAGGCTCCTCAAGCATAGGAGACAGGGTCAGGTCAGGACATCGCACTACACGGAGACACACATACAGTTCTACAACCACACACTAATAGACCAGTTGTTACATACCATCAATACATACAACTAACATCAGACTCAAAAACACCACCTAGATTAACTCTTAAGATACAAGGAGTGAATGTAACATTCTTAGTAGATTCAGGAGCAGAGATTTCTGTCATTCAATCTAAATTGCTCCCAAATGCACAGAAAACAACACAATACCTTAAGACAATAGGAGCATCAGGCATTCCTGGTCTTGAACCACTATCAGAGCCACTTACAATATGTTTTGGTGATTACAGAGGTGACCATGTGTTCCTTTTGTCAGATGTATGTCCTGTAAATTTAATGGGCAGAGATCTCATGTGTGCACTAAGGGTTGATGTTAAATGTGAGCCCACAGGCATTAACATAACTTGTGCAACAGCCGGTCTCTATCCCTTCTCTTTGTCACAACCTGCCTGTTATTACTCATGGGATCTCATACAGTTCCCTGACATAGATGAATTATATTCAATGGTGCCACAGATAACACAGGCACCTGCAATCCTACAATGTATTTCTCATGTTTCGGCAGAAAACAGAGATATCACATATGAAGAAGCTTGGACTACAACTGACAAAGACACACTGGAAATAACCTCAGTATTAATTGGACACAACTGTGCAGCAGCTGTAGTAAGCCTCTCTAAGTCACAATTAGCTGTGTTTACAGAAAGGGGTTTTGTCCCACACATTGCATTGACAAAGCAACCATATCAGTCCTGGGAAGATATAGGTTCGTGGGTTAAAACAGCACTAGAGGCTACAGACTGGCAGCCAGAGTGTGATGGTAGATTACATTGCAAATCATTGAACATTACATCCTGCTCCTTACATATCCTAGTACCAGTTATACGATCTATTCATAGGTTGTATTCACAGCATAAAGAACCGTTACTCCTTATGCCTCTGACGGCTGATGAGGAAGCATTACTTCCAACAGTACCTAGCAAATTGTGGGCTACAAGTAAGTTTGATTTTGGGGAAATAAAAGGTGCAACTCCTGTTGTTGTACAGCCAAAGTCTAATTTTAGGCCTTGTAAAAAACAGTATACACTGAGTCCTGAAGCTGTTGAAGGCATTGCTCCTGTCATTCAGTCACTGATAGATAAAGGTGCTATTGTGGAATGTCCTCAGTCACCCTGCAACACCCCAATCTTGCCTGTAAAGAAACCAAATGGTAGTTGGAGGCCGGTTCAGGACCTCAGAGCCGTGAATGCAGCTGTTCACCAAGTGGCTCCTACAGTTCCAAACGTAATAACACTAGTGTCTCAAATTCCGGGGGATACTCGTTGGTATTCTGTTATTGATTTAGCAAATGCATATTTTAGCATTCCTGTTCATCCTGACTCACAGTTCTGGTTTGCATTCACTTTCAATGGTAAACGTTACACATGGACTCGCATGCCCCAAGGGTTTTCTTCAAGTCCTACTCTGTTCACAGTGGCAGTGGCTGAAAACCTCTCACATTGGGAGAGTCCATGTGGTAGCACACTAGTTCAGTATGTTGATGATTTGTTAATATGTTCCCCAACAAAGCTAGCATGCCAAACAGACACAGTGTCTCTACTAAGTTTTCTGGCAGAAAACGGCCACAAGGTTTCAAAAGACAAATTACAACTTGTCTCACAATCTGTGCGCTATCTTGGCCATATTTTAACTCCGGAGCGTCGCAAATTGGGTCCTGAACGCATCCAAGCAATTCTGGATGTACCAAAACCGCGAAATAAAAAACAAATGATGTCATTTTTAGGATTAGCAGGCTATTGCCGTCCATGGATTCGTAACTATGCGGAGATCTCCCAACCCCTTAATGACATCACACATGGGGGAAAACATTTGGCCATGACTGACGATTTGACTTGGACTTTGACTGCAGAGACTGCTTTCACAGAACTAAAACAGGCCTTGTCAAGCACACCCTGTCTAGGACTTCCAGACCACACTAAACCATTTAATTTATTTGTATCTGAACGAAATGGCTTCATGTCTGCTGTCCTCACCCAGCAACATGGTGACAAGCAACGACCCATAGGTTATTATTCAAAATATCTTTCTATAACAGAGAGAGGTATGGTACCATGTTTGAGAGCAGTAGCAGCTACTACTGAAGCTGTCTTAGCTACAACTGATATTGTTGCCATGAGTCCTCTTACAGTACATGTCCCCCATGCAGTCCACTCTCTCATTCTGCAAGCAAAAACAGCTCATCTTACACCAGCTAGACAGATGCACTGGCAGAATATTTTATTAACAATGTCACATGTTACTCTCAAACGCTGCACTGTTCTTAACCCTTCAACCTTGCTCCCTACAGCTGAAGACGGAGAGCCTCATTCATGCTTAGAGCTTGTAGAAGCTACAGCTAATCCACGTGATGATTTATTTGACACACCTTTGCTTAATGCTGAAGCTGTATTCTTTGTTGATGGGTCTTCAATGAGGAACCCATCAAATGGGGCACCATGTGTGGCTTATGCAGTCTGTACTGAATATGATATAATTGAAAGTGCTAGATTGCCCTCTCACTTATCAGCTCAGGCTGCAGAGTTGTTTGCCCTAACCAGAGCTTTCATTTTGGGTACCGGAAAACGCATCACAGTCTACACTGACTCTCAATATGCATTTAATGTTTGTCACAACTTCCATGCTTTGTGGAAGAACAGAGGTTTCCTCACCTCAACGGGTAAACCGATTGCTCACAGAATTCTCATTATTAATCTTCTGAATGCCTTATTGCTCCCTACTTCAGTAGCAGTGTGTAAATGCCAGGCCCACACTGGTGCTACTGATCACATCTCGCAGGGGAATGCAACTGCGGATGGAGCAGCTAAGGCAGCAGCAAATTCACCTGTCTCCCCAATTCTACAGATGCCCCTGTCTATTCAGGAAAATGTTTTTTCCCTTGATGATGTCTCCTTATTACAGACAGGAGCTGATGTGGGTGAGCAAACTGTCTGGAAAAGAAAAGGGTGCACACAACTTCCCTCGGGTATCTGGGTTAGCCCTACTGGGCTCCCGGTGCTCCCTAGATCCATATTTCCCTTCTTGGCAAAATTGACTCATGGGCCTGACCATGCGTCAAAAGGGGGGATGGTGGATATTGTAAATAGATTTTGGTATGCACCAGGATTTTCAGTGTTTGCTGAAAATTTTTGTAAAAAATGTGTGATTTGTGCTACTAACAATATAGGTAAAAGTTTAGAAGTAACTATGTCTGCGCATCCAAAACCAGAAGGCCCATTTGAACACTTAATGATGGATTTTATTGAACTCACTCCATGCAATGGCTACAAATATTGCTTAGTAATATTGGATATGTTTTCAAAATGGATTGAGTGTTTTCCATGCAGAAATGCTACTGCTGTTTCAGTGGCAAAGGCATTACTGAAAGAAATCATTCCACGATGGGGACTCCCTTCCAAACTAAGTAGTGATAATGGGTCACATTTTGTAAATAATGTGATACAGAGTCTGTCAGTAAGTCTTCAGATTAATTTGAAGACACACTGTGCATACCATCCATCTAGTGGTGGTGCAGTTGAGAGAGCTAATCAGACACTGAAAACCAAACTTACAAAATTAATGGCTGAAACACAATTGTCATGGGTAAAAGTCTTACCTTTAGCGCTAATGTTTATGAGAGGCCACCCACATAAAACAACTGGGCTCTCTCCTTATGAGATACTCACTGGACGACCCATGCGAATGACAAATACGCCTTTTCCCCAGAATAAGTTAACTTTAACAGGAATGGATGATGAGATGTTACAATACTGTTGTGCACTTAACCAGACTCTCAAGCTCATTTTCCCTAAGGTAAAAGCTGCCCTTCCTGAGCCTGTGGTAGGACAACTCCATGCCATCCAGCCAGGAGACTGGATAGTGGTTAAAGACCTTAGGAGGAAGCATTGGAACCAGCCCCGTTGGACAGGACCATACCAGGTGCTACTGACAACCCCAACGGCTGTCCGGATTGCAGAGAAGGATACGTGGGTTCATGCATCCCACTGTAAACCCTTCCCACAGGGTGCCACCGATGAGACGACGACGAGGAGCTGAGAAGATGCGCGGACTGTGGGTGCTGTTAGCAGTTGTCATCACTGGAGTGATCACCACTGCAGCCATAATTCAGACTGCATTCAGAACAGACAAAACCACGAAAAGAAGAACCAAAGACATGTCATCCAGACTCCCAGAAGATGACATGTTACAGGAAAACAAAGAACTCTTAATGAGACGCAAAAGACAGTTGCTCGAACAGTCCGAGTGGAAACCTTGGGGGTTTGATGCAGAGGAAGTGCTATCTCAACCTGCTGTTCATGTTAATAGTTGGTATTCCTACATTCAGTGGCATAAAAACAACCTCTACGGACCGTATTCTAACATTCTAGCTATTCAGGGTCCTCCTGAAAGTTGGCATTCTCTTTTTAAATTAGAAACACAGCATTGCCCTTGTTTGGACCCTGTTATTAGTTTAGTACAGTCTTTTACAAAATATACATCTGTAAGCGAACACAGCAGGCAATACTGTAAATATTCCCATCGAATGTGGTATGGTGCAACCGCAGATGCATATGGACATACACAGGAACAGAAATCTATTTATTTATCATGTGTAGATTGGTTTTGTGATCACATGTTGCCTGCACCATTTCCATTGAATTCTACTATAGCTGACCCTGTGGAAGTACCTTTGCAACCCACAAATATTTCACATTCGGTGTGTTTGTGTTCAAATGGCACAGGGCAGTTTATGGGAATATCACAATGTACAAACCCTGTTGCAGGTCTTACAAGTCGAACAATCATGACTGCACATGGGACTGAGCACCAGCCAGCTTCTGGTTCAGTTAATATCACTTTCAAAGATGGACAGACAATATTAGTAAATGATTACCTTCATGCTCCTGCATATATGGGTATACCACCTATTGGAAATTTTTATTGGCTTTGTGGGAACAGAGCATTTCTTTTCCTACCGTCAGGATGGTCAGGGTGTTGCTATTTTGTTAATCTTACAATTGTTAACTTAGCCTTAGTTCCTGTTAATTTAATGCATAGTGTAAACCACATTGAGAAGCGAGAGATAGCAAAATTCTCAACCCTTGAAGCTTTCCATTGGCGTATTTCTTTAGGTGAAAAATGGGGAATTGGGTTGTTACCTTGGTACGGTGTAACATTCTTAGCCGATCACATTGACAATATTACCTATTCAATGTCTGCATTTGCCAATGAGACTATAAAAGGGTTTTATTTACTTCAAGCAAATGACAAATCTCATAGACTAACATTATTAAAACATGAAATGGCTCTAGACTATCTTTTAGCCAAAACTGGAGGCCTGTGTTTAACTTTAAATTTGACAGGAGATGCTACTCTCATTCCTGACAATTCTGATAATATGACAAATGTTATAGCAACATTACAACGGATTCGGGATGCTTTTGGGCCATCCGAGTCTTCGGGTTTCAGTTTTAGAAATTGGTTATCAGATAAGTTTGGTCCTTGGGGTGCTGGAATTGTGCAAATTTTAATCCCTGTAGTTATTATGTTTAGTATGCTCCTGTGTTTTTGTACATGTGCACTCACTTGCATGCGGGCCCTGATGTATAAATGGTTAGGAGGAGTACTTGGAGGAGAATACACTTCACTTTATGTTAGCTTACCAACTGAATCGACAAATACTGCTGAAATACAGTTAAATGATTGGGCCCCGGGAAACCCATACACTGACAGTGATCTAGATATAGAAAAACCCTGACTAATGATGTAACATTTTGTTAATGTCTTGTCTTGAATGTGTTGACACTTTGTGTCAAAAGGGGGGAATGTGGGATTTTACGACAGAGCAAATGGTCACTGACTTAAACCAATGTGGGGGTTGAATGTTTGCTTGACCCTTTCATGGTATGTGGTTCTGTCTGTTTTATTGTTTTAGTGTTTTAGGGTAGAAGGTTGTAAATAACTGCCAACAATTTGTTTCTTTGATGGTAAGAAGACTGAAGATAGTACCTGAACAAACATGTGGAGTCTGTTCAAGATTAGTCCACCCCTTTCTTGTCAAAATGTATATAAACTGGTCTTTTAACCCAAACGGGAGAGGACTTCTGCAAGGACGTCCTCTCCGGGCCCGTGATTAAACCTGAGATGATTCATCACACTTGTGGTTGTTTTCTGAGAATTAGCAACTCTCAAACTTAAAGAAATTTCTACCACACCATCCCTTAGTTAGTTATGCTGCTATAGGCCTAGACTGCCCGAGGACCATCGGTGCACTGAGCTCCCCTACCCTACCCCCCCCCCCCCCTCTCCCACCTCATGTATATTCCACCATTGAATGTTACTAACCTTGTGCTCTCTCTCTCCCCTAGTTTGTGCTCTCTCCCTCCCTCTCTCTCTCTCTCTCTCTGTACCTTCTGCAGGTGTCCCTGGTCCTGGAGCTGTTTATCGCTGATGTGCAGTTACTGGCCCCACCAACTTGCAGTGTCTATTTGTTGTTTATTGTTGCTGTTCTTTTCTCTCTGCTCTATCCACTCACCCCAACCGGTCGAGGCAGATGGCCGCCCAAACTGAGCCCGGTTCTGCTGGAGGTTTTTTTCTTCCGTTAAAGGGAGTTTTTTCCTCTCCACTGTCGCCAAGTGCTTGCTCATAAGGGAATTGTTGGGTTTTTAGTTTTAGTTTTTGTAAAGTGCCTTGAGATGATTTGTATTGTGATTTGGCGCTATACAAATAAAATTGAATTGAATTGAATTGAATTGAATTGAATTAAGGAACTCGACAGTGTCTTGGCGGGTCGCGGAAATCTAACGGTGATAACACAAGCGACCGTTAACGTCAAAGGGGTCAGTTACTCGGGTGAATTCCATACCAGCTGACTGGCTGTCGAGACCTTACATTGCACAGGCCGATTGCTTGGGTGTATTCCATACAAATCGGCTGGTTTTGAAAGGCACCATGGACGGTGAGTATGACAGAGAAGAGAGATTAAAGATGAATGGTGGGGACCGGAAAACAAATGGCAACCATTGGCTATGCAAATTGATAATATGTTGAAGGCTGGGAAATTGTTTGTGAAAGAAAAGAATGTTGAAGGTGAACTGAATAAATACAAAACTATGTTGTTGGACCTGATAAAGGAGAAAGGTAAGAAATCCACTGATCAGGTATCAATGGTGACCTGGCTGTGGGACAAAGTGGCCGCGTGTCGCCAATTGGCAGGAGAGGCGCATGAAGCAGCCGAAAAGGCCTCCATTGTACACAAAAGTAAACATAGGAAAGCAGCCAAGGGTTTGGAGGCGAAGGCCGATCAGTGGGCCAATATGGCCATCTGGTGGCAGAGTACAAACCACTTACACAGAAAGAAGGATAAAGCCAAGTTGGAGGAGGTAGAAAACAAGGCAAGGCCATCCTCATTTAGTCCACCACCCTACATGTGTCCTTCCCCATCGGCACCCCCTGCCAGGTATCTATCTCACCCTGGTCATAAAACAGGGACAGCTGCATGTGTCCTCTAGGCCTGGGCAGAAGTCGACACCAGGACAAACAGGTGAGAGCAGACAGATGGTAAGGAGAGATAGTTTGGGATCTGAGAGAAGTAGTAACCGAAGTACAGTGGCGGACTCTGTGGTATGGGAGAGACATCTGGTGCATCACCTCACCCGCGCTCAAGAACAACACCAAAGGGAACATGATCAGACCAAAGACTTGCAAATGCAACTGCTGAGACTGCAACTGGCTGATGCCAGGCAGAAAGTTAATGAAAAGACAGAAAGTCAATATCTACACAGATTCGGCCTACGCAGCAGGAGCAGTACATGTGGAACTTGGGCAGTGGCAGGATTCCTCACCGTGACCAACAAACCCATCAAGCATGAGAAGGAAATGAGAGACCTCGTGGCGGCACTGCTAGAGCCAGAGGAAGTTGCCATCATCAAATGCAGGGGACATGACAGCACTCACAGCCTGACAGCCAAAGGTAATCAGGCAGAGGACCAAGCAGCGAAGGAAAACGCAGGTTATCACGAGAAACTGATGGTGTTGAGTGCAGAGAAAGAGCTAGGAGAGCCTATAGACATGTCAGAGATTCGCAGACTCCAAAAGGGGGCCTCTCCACAGGAGAGAACTCTCTGGAAGGCCAGGGGCGCAACAGAGGTAAGTGGACTGTGGAAAGGGCCAGATGGGAGGCCCATAATTCCACCAGGGGTCAGGAGAACAGCGCTGGATGGAGGCACATGGGGTTGGACATGTGGGGGTGGCACAGATGATGAAAAATTTGGAAAATTGGTGGCATCCCTTCCTGCAAGACATGGCTCGTGATTGGGTAAGGAGCTGTGAGATCTGTACTAAGTACAACCCCAGACCTATTCTGCGACCAGAACTAGGCCGGTATCCACTGATTACCAAACCAGGTAAGGAAATCATTATTGACTTCACAGACATGGGAACCTCTGTCAGAGGATACAGGTACATATTAATGTGTGTGGACGCATTCTCTGGGTGGCCAGAGGCGTGGCCTACTAAGAAAGAAGACAGTAAATCTGTGATCAAGTGTTTGATTAATCATTACATTCCTAACCATGGTTTTCCAGAAAAAATAAGGTCTGACAATGGTACTCATTTTAAAAATCAGGACCTCCAGAAGGTGGAGGCACTAATGGGGCTGAAACATTCATTTGGCAGTGTACCAGCCACAGTCACAGGGCAAAGTGGAAAGAATGAACCAAACGGTGAAATCCAAATTGGCTAAAATCTGTGCACAGACTAAATTGAACTGGGTTGATGCCTTACCTCTTGCACTTATGTCAATTAGATGCTCTGTTAACCAATCCACAGGTTTCACTCCTCATGAACTCCAGACAGGGAGACCCTTCCCGGTCCATTTACTCGTCTACCTGGGGAGCCAGGGGACAATCAGAGTCTAACCGCTAAGAACTAATTTAACTTTCTACAAGCTCTCGTTTCAGCTTTTGCCAGACAGGTTGGATAGGGCATGGAGATCAATCAACCTGCGCCACCACCGACAGACTGGGTCCTACTGAAGGTCATCAAACGGAAGTGGTCGGAGCCGAGGTGTACAGGACCATTCAGGGTCACTGAAAGGACGTCACATGCGTGAGACTACAAGGGAAAGGTGATACATGGTTCCATTAGTCGCAGTGTGCGGCCATAGAGGAGCCGACAAGATCACTGGAACAGGTCCAGACGGATCTGTTGATCTGTCTTGGACGACGCAGAGAAGGACCTTCCTCACAAAGGGTCAGGTGCTGAGGTAGTCTACCCTCAGCCCGAAGAAAAGGAGAGGAACGACAAGCTACCACAGATCGACAAGGGAGGAGGTGAAATAGCGCTCCTCTCCACCAAGGGGCGTGCCAAGCCTCCAACCAATGAGCGGAAGTGTATTTATATGCCATTGTGGTGTTTAAGTTGTTTTATGAGGGAATTTTCAGTGGTTTGATTTTAACTCATTTCTTACTTCTTCTATATTCCTTAGAGTTAGGATTGCTTGAGTACAATGTATGGTAGTTGGCGTGGGGTCGGGGCTCTTGTGACCTTGACCACCATCATTGTGGTTGTTTGTTTTTGGGTGTTTAACATTTCCACTGACTTGACAGGTCACCCGTCCTTCCGCCTTGGAGAGACCCTCAGTAGACGCAAGCGAAGCTACTGGGGCTCGCCTTGCGCTCCTCAACTCACGCTCAATTACACCAAGGGCTTGCCCACCACATTCTCGTTTGACTTATGTACAGTGATTGACTGCGGGACACACCCATCTGCGTGGAGGGGATATGACATTTACCTCTGCGCGCCACCGGCCACGATTAGAGACTGTCAGCAGCACGGTAAACACAACACATGGGGCCCCTGCGAGTGGGGACAGGTGATAAAATATACGGGTTTATGGGATCCCACGACTTATTGGGACTCGTATTTCGACCAAACCCGTCTTCAGTGGTGGAGTAAGGTTGGCTTCCAAAGGGATTTCAGCCCCTCCTCAAACCCTTTGTCACTGTCCCTCGCCCAGCTACAGGCGTCCTCTTATCAACGCCCACAGGCCTACTTCTTCCTGGGAGTTGATGTTCCTGGTGAAGACCCCCTAGGCCTGATCGTAGTTAATTTTGTCGATCTACCAGCGAAAAATACAACCCCTCCGCCTGTTCCGACAATTCCACCCCCACAGGCTGATCCGGCAAAGGTTGTTCAGGTAGATTACTCCACTCTTAAACCCCTAGACATAATTCAATTGGCTACTGGGTATCAAGATGAAAACCTCTGGCTTAATTGGGTTGCACAAACTGCCAGAGAACTGCAATTGGGAAACTGTGGCATGCGCTTCTGCACGCTCGCACCTGCATACTGAACCAGCTCCTCTGTTTCTTAACGATGAATGGGGATACAATTGCATGCTTGGCCTCACCAAGCAGGCCACCCCCACAAACTGTACTACATTGGCTAGCCTGTTCCCACCTATTGACAATGGCACCAAAACAGGTCCTTTTATACCTGACAAGGGGAACGGTACCTATACTTGTTTTACTATCACCTCCTCTACGTCCCCAGACTATAGCTTGGGCCAGATATCAGCCAATTGGTGTGCAGTCACAAACCAGTCTCATGACACTTCGCTCATTGGAAACTGGGCCAGGGCAGGTCTCTATTATTACTGCGGTGGAAGATGCCTATTAGTCAGAATAGGCATCAGGGAGTACTGAACTCACTCAGCGACGTCGACACATTCTGGCGAAAAGAAGCACAACCCCTTTGTTTGATCTTAGCACCAATTCGCCTACTTATGTGGATGCAATTGGAGTACCCCGTGGTGTCCCCAACGAGTATAAACTGGTTGACCAAATATCGGCTGGCTTTGAAAACATCCCCATCATTTCGGCCCTGTTCCCAGTCACACCTAATAAAAACGTGGACAGAATTAATTATGTCCATTACAATGTCCTTAGATTGGCAAATCTCACTAGGGACGCGCTGGAGGGCCTAGCTGAGCAGTTGGGCCCGACCTCCTTCATGTCCATCCAAAACCGCATGGCTCTGGACATGTTGTTGGCCGAGAAGGGAGGGTATGTGCCATGTTCGGTGACATGTGCTCCACCTTCATTCCCAACAACATGGCTCCAGACGGGTCTGTCACTAAGGCGTTAGAAGGGCTTAGGATGCTGTCAGAAACCATGCATGAGCACTCAGGGATTAACCACCCGCTGGAGGACTGGATGACAGGTATGTTTGGTCAGTGGAAAAACCTTATTATGTCTATTTTGGTGTCAATTGCTGTGTTTGTAGGTATATTGGTAACTTGTGGGTATTGCTGCATCAGGTCCCTCTCTGTGAGACTTATTTCGT
Organism: Mastacembelus armatus; assembly: GCF_900324485.2. Classification (NCBI taxonomy): domain Eukaryota; kingdom Metazoa; phylum Chordata; class Actinopteri; order Synbranchiformes; family Mastacembelidae; genus Mastacembelus; species Mastacembelus armatus. The sequence goes on from NC_046637.1 coordinate 13,105,121, forward strand.
CTACCATTGAGAAACAGGACCCCAAGGCCATGATGCCATTGCTTGCTCCTCTAGCAGAGGATGACACTGGAATAATTAACACCTCAGGATTGTGATCTCTTAGGAGAGATCAAAAGAGGGATAGCAAATTTCCTCTACCAGGCACCTCTTAGGAAGTTGGTCTCTAGTAGAGACCAAAAGGGGGATTTGTGGGAATGCAGCAACTACCTGAGAAAAGGGTTTCGTAGAACTTAGGATTTAAGGCATAAAGTTGTATAGGTCCTGCTAGTATGAATTAAGTATGGTATGTAGAGACAACAGCCACGCCCTGTAACCTCCTCTTTGTGTAAGACACTGTGACCCCCAGATATAGGGTGCGCCTGCAGCATAGCTGTTGCTAAGGGAATTGGGCAGTTTTACCTTATAAGGAAGTGACCTTATCCAGTGTGGGAATGGAGAGGTCAACCAGGGAGCGGCTGTTGTCTGTGAAAACCACTGTTTTTCCTGTTTTATGTAGCTCTCACTAGGCACAGGCTGAGGAACAGACTCACTGTAGAGTGCTGATCTCCAGAGATATCGCTGTTTATAATAAATCGGTTAATTTAGTCTCTGATTCAGCTCGTCCTTTCTCAATTAAGGAACTCGGGTCGGATTCAATACTGTCCGATAAATAGGATTGGCACCATTTTAATGCTGTTAGCAGTCACATGCTCCAGTCTCTGTAATAAGATGCTGTGGTCAATAGTGTTGAATGCAGCACTAAGGTCTAGGAGGACAAGTATAGAAACAAGTCCATTATCTGAGGCTAAGAGAAGATCGTTGGTGACATTTAACAGTGCTGTTTCTGTACTATGATGTGCTCTAAATCCTGACTGAAAATCTTCATAGTCTAATGAAGATGAGTTAATTAATGGCAGGGTGTCTTTAAGCAGTCTAGTCGTAATGGGGTCTAAGAGACACATTGATGATTTTGATGAAGCAACTACTGATGTAAATTCAGAGAGATCTATGGGAGAGAAGCAATATAAACATAACTGAGGTCTTGCAGATGATTCAAAAGCTATTGTAGTAGAAGATTCACTTATTGCAGATACAGGAAGCATCTGATGAAATTTATCTCTAATAGTTGTGATTTTATTTGTAAAGAAACTCATAAAGTCCTCACTGCTGAGAGCTAAGGGAACACTGGGCTCAACAGGAGCTGTGACTTTTTGTCAGTCTGGCTACAGTGCTGAAAAGAAACCTGGGATTGTTCTTATTTTCCTCTATTAGTGATGAATAGTATGCAGTTCTGGCTTTACGGAGAGCTTTTTTATATGTTAATAGACATTTTTTCAGGCTAGAAAATATTCCTCTAAATTTGTGGAACGCATTTCCTTTCCAGCCTTCGTGATGCCTGCTTTAAGGTTTGAATATGTAAATTATACCATTGGGTTAACCCTCTGGGGTCGACGCACGCGCCGGCGCGTTTTGACGCATCTTTTCCTGATAACGCCGAAACAAACTTAAATTTCTCCGTCAATTCTGATTGTACAGATAAAAGAAATATATCATTCAAATCTGTAAAGGGTCTAGTTTTAGTTGTATACCATCATAATAACAGCAAAATGCTGTGCTTTTTTTAAATAAAGAAAGCCGACAGGGTGCGCTGTCTGTCTGTTCTGTCTCTGTCATTTCTTTTCACAGACACGTAAATAAAACAACCAGAATCTCAGCGAATACTTGGCTCATAAAAATAAGAATTATATGGCTAGAAAGCTTGAAATGTTTTCTTGTAAATGGGTGGGAATGCAGACACACTTTGTGTGACTAGTATGCAGCATAGTGTGTAAAGTGTACTCCTGTATGTTTTAGACACGTGACAGGGTCACCTCTCTTCACTATGTCTTCACTATGAGGGGAGACAAAAGGGAATAACAACACCATATAAGGTAATGGTCCGAATTCCTTTTGTGGAAAAGTACTGGTATATCTATTCTATAGTTTTCCCCTATAGTTCAGATCTCTCCGTGTGTCCCATGAGGGTTGATCTCCAGAGCGCTCTGTATAGTTTTAACTAAAACCTATAATCAGCTGAACCAGTCCAGACATCTTTGTGTACTTCCTCATCAAACGGACCTGGGTAAGTTATATGCGAACTCAACAATTTGGTGGCCCGTACGGGGATGAGGAAAATTGGACTGACTGCCTGAGGAACGCATTGACAATATACTTGGCGCCACAGACAGGTGAGCAGAAACCTTTTCATGAATTCTGCATAATTGGCATATTCTAAAATTTCAATTGTCAATGTGTGAATCGGGATAGTTATAAATTTGGACGGTTTGGGGTGGTAGGTTGTCATTTCGTGTTGGATCGTTTGACGAAAAAATAAAATAAAACAGTGTTGGATCGGTAATAATAGAAAAACCGTGTAGGATCGGTTAACTCTAGTTTTTTATTTCCCGGCCGTGGCGGACCCACTAGTTCCCGACAGGGGACTGGCAGAGCTGGGTTGCAAGACCCGGGGAACTGGGGAACCCCCGAAATAATACGTCATGTTAGGTTGACGAAAAACGAAATAATATGTCATGTTGGATTGACACATAAACAAAGGACGCCGTGTTAGAATTTTAGGTTTTAAATATTGTGCATTTGTGTGGATGTCGAGGAAGTTTGAGTGAATCTATGTCAGTGTGAATCAAAGAGTGGGGGGTGTGGACAGTAAGTGTGTGTGTGTGGAAAGCGCCAGAGATAGAGAGAGACAGGAAGTGTAGGGGCGCGAGGTTTGTGAAGACTGAGAGAGAAAGGCAGAAGTGAGAGAAGGTAAAGTAAGTAAGGCTCCACCATTTGGTTCCCTCTACTGGAGGAAGAGGGAATTGTATTACAATTTATTTGGCTCCCTCTGCTGAAACAACTAGGGATTGCAATAACAACTATACATAGAATACATAGGAATAACTATAGATAAAATAAAATAAAATAAATAAAATAAGATAGAATAAAATAAATAAATAAATAATAATAACAACAATAAGAATAAACAAATAAATAAAAATAAAATAAATATATAATATAAGAATAAATGATAATAAATAGATATAAGAAGAAGAATAAATAATAATAATAGTAAAAATATATAAAGTAAAGATAGACCACGCATTAATTTGGAAGGCAGACTCGAATACAACAATGGAAAGACACCTTGACCAACAGGTAAGTGATGAGGAATGGGGCCCGCCTGAAAAATGGGTGAAACTGGAAATTCAGGTGGCATCAACCCTGGCGGCAGGTCGGCTGAAGCAGGGGCGGAAGAATACAAAAGAAGAAATGGAAGAACAATAAAGGAAGAAGTTAATGGATTTGATTAAGGAAAAAGGAAGAAACCCACAGGATCAAGCTGCCCTGATCCCATGGATATGGGAGAAGGCACATGGACACGAAAAGCGGGCCAAGGAAGCAGGATTGGAAGGAGAAAAAGCTTCCATGTTTCGTAAAGGTAAGTTCAGACAGAAAAAACAGAAAGAGGAGGCAGAGGCCAGTACCTGGATTAATATAGCCCTGCTGTGGCAGAGTACCCAGCATCTACACAAGGATAAGACATGGAAGGCCAAAGAGGGAACTTTCCAACCTTTTTGAAATTTCCGCCACCTTATTTCGTAAGTAGTCCATCGGCACCCTCGGTTCCTACTCTATATCCAGTAATATAGATCAAAAAAAGGAGAACTGCAAATGCCTGATCTGCCTCAGCCTAGTCCACAGGCCCACCCACAGAAATCAGGCTATAAAGAGTATATCGATTGGGAAACTTTGAAGTTAACTCCCTCTGGAAGTGGACGAAGTTCCCCGGATCACGCGGTAGAACCTGTTCCTTTTGCAGACAGAGCACATAGAGAGGGAGGCCCCAGGAATGTTCATATTCAAACACCTCCTGAGACAAAGGTAAGTACTGATAGGTGGATGGATCCACAGATATTAGATCGGGAAGTTTTGCTGAAGTTCACTCCACAAAGACAACCAAAGACAGGACAGATAGTCCTCTGGGCGGAAGGAACATGGCATCCAGAGATAAAGGAGGCTGATGAAGAAGAAATGAACAGCTCACCTGGAAAGGTGAGGGGTAAATTAGAGGATCCAGGTTCTAGTGAGAACTACTGCCAAAAGCTCAGATCAAGGGGACCCCCTTAGACCCCCACCTCACCCCAATCAGTCCACCCAATCCATTGAGGGCAGTGAGGACGAAAAGGACCGACTGGAGGATGGGGAGGTAAACCAGCATTGTTCTTTTCAAGCACCCTTGTTGGCTTCGGGAGGAAAAGTGAAGTATCGGCCGTACGGGCTCGGGGATGTGCAGGCGTTGGTGGATCAACTTCCCCCAGTGACAGAGGGAGGAGGTTTGTGGCTTGGCAAATTGCTGACCTCAGGGCAGAGATTGGCTTTGGGAGACTTTAGGGCAGTTATTCAGAGGTGCCTGACCCGTATAGATGCACGAGACCTGGAGAGGGCAGCAGGGACTTTGTGCCGGCAGGATGAGGAGCCGTTTGCGCAATGGGCTGGTGACCTGAGTAGGGTGATTAGAGAAAAATATCCATTACCCACTTCATCCGCCGTGCCCAAATTGGCATGGAACTCGAAAGAAAATCCAAGGACCTTCTTGGATCAGACTAAGGAACTGTGGGTGCGTCATACTGGGTGTCATCCTGGCAAACCAGGGCCCCAGAGGGAGTGGTATAGACAGGCGGTATTGGAGGGAGTACCGGAGAAGGTAAAAACTGCTATGTGTGACAATCCTGATTTACAGGGGGCCGACTCTGTAGTGTGGGAGAGACATCTGGTGCACCATCTGACTCGTGTTCAGCAACAATTGCACAAGGAAGACGAGCAGAATAAGGGCCTCCAAACTCAGCTTTTAAAAATACAGCTGTCAGAGGCCCGGCAAAGGGTTAATTCAGAAAAAAAGAAGGAGAAAAACGAGGAACCAAAGAAATTGATGTGGCAATGGGGAATGGATGCTCCGAATCCCCGGACCTGTTTCCCATACCGCCCTGGGAGCCGAATCGCCGTTTACCGGTGAACAGAAGGGGGTACAGGGGAGCTCCAAGGGGGGGAAATGGATGGAGAGGACGCGGGGGGCGTGGGGGCCCACCTCGAGGCACTTCAAATGTATGCTTCCTATGTGGGGAGACAGAACATTGGGTAAAAGACTGCCCTCACAGGGGTTACTTCGCCCGAGGAAGAGCCCGGGGGGGGGGGCAGGGTGCCGGTTCGTATCGTGGACGAGGTGACCCTCCATCCTACAACATGCCAGTGATGGACTGGGGATCTCCCGTGACCTGGGATAATCCCTACCAAGAATGATACACCCCATCGAGAGGCCCGGACAGCAGTAAAACCACAGCAGATCCGCTGCTGCCCGTGATGGTCAATTACATGAAGTTGTCGTTTTTGGTCGACACTGGGGCAACATGCTCCACTTTGAACACCACTTCAGAATCTACGCTGTCGAGGCAGACTACCACAGTTATGGGCTTCTCGGGGAAGAAACAGACTCTGCCGGTGACACTGCCACTACTCACACAAGTGGGCCACCAGTGCGTCCGCCACACCTACATCTACTCTCCGGGCACTCCTGTCAACCTCCTGGGCAGGGACTTACTGATCAAACTGGGGGTGACTATTCTCTGCTCCCTTGAAGGACTGAGTGTGACTCTACCAGATGGCACATGCTTGCCTTGTACCCGGTATTCTACCGGGGAATGTGCGCAGTTCCTACTTAGACCCTCTGAGGAAGAGGGAGCAGATATTTACTGGGCTAAACTTTGCCCTGAACCACCAGACCAGGGAGGCATCTGGTCAGCATATCAAAGGTGGCTCCCCTGGATCTCGCTCCTTGACCCCTACGTCCCTCCCCCGGACCCTCTCCATGTTACCCTCTTCTATGACAGGCTCCAAACCGATTGGTACAGGGAAGAGTTCGATCAGGTCGTAGGAGATTCTTGGAGCATCAATACGGAAAATATTTATGTGGCACCAGAAGGTGTGGCTGTACAGGAAAATAGCTCTTCAGCAAGCCTGTAAACCCATCACTAAGCAACAAATGATGCAATTTTTGGGGCTGTGTAATTATTGTCGACAGTGGATTCCAGACTATGCTCAGGTGACCCAACCCCTGTTAGATTTGATTTATGAGACCCCAATGGCCATGAAGCAGGAAATAAAGTGGACTCCAGAAGGTGAGAAGGCTTTCAGTGAGTTAAAAGGAAAATTAGTGACCACACCAGTTTTGGGTCTGCCAGATTATAGTAAACCTTTTGTTCAAACAGTAGACTGCAAAGGGAAGTTCATGACCTCAGTGCTGACTCAGCTGTCAGGAGGAAAACAGAAGCCAGTAGCCTATTACTCTAAAAGGTTGGATCCTGTGGCTTGTGCCTTACCTGCATGTGTCAGAGCTGTGTGTGCAGCAGCAATGGCAGTGCAGGCCTCAGTAGAAGTAGTACTTTTCCACCCACTTACACTGCTAGTCCCACACTCAGTTGACTTACTTCTGACAGAAACTAAGATGTCATTTTTGTCACCAGCCAGACATTTGTCAGTCATGGCGCTCCTAATGTCCCAGCCACATTTGACCATAAAGAGATGCTCCACACTTAACCCATCGACCCTACTACCCACAGCTGAGGAAGGCACACCACATTGTTGCATTACTAATACTGAGGAAACATGTAAGCCTCGAAGTGACTTAAAGGATGTGGCCTTAGATGAAGGGGAAGTGTGGTTCGTGGATGGGTCATGTTTTAAGAATGACAAAGGGGAAAATATGTGTGGTTTCGCTGTGGTTTCACTACAGGATGTTTGTGTTGCAGGCCAACTTCCTTCACATTTCTCAGCACAAGCTGCAGAGATAATTGCTCTAACACAGGCCTGCAAACTAGCAGAGGGGAAAAGCATTACAGTGTACACAGATAGCCAGTATGCTTTTTCAACACTCCATTTCTTTGCTGCACAATGGGCTCGCAGGGGAATGAAGACAGTGGGAGGACAGTCAGTTAAACATGCCTCCCTTCTAAAAGAGTTAGTGCAAGCTGTTATGTTGCCAAAGCAGGTGGACATTTGTAAATGTGCTGCACATACCAAAGGGAGTGACCCTGTGTCCATAGGGAACGCGAAGGCAGATGCAACAGCAAAGGCAGCTGCACAGGGACATTTTGGCAAATGTAATCTATATGCTGTAGAAGAAGTAAGACAGCCCATAGATCATGAGGTCCTTTCAGACATGCAGAAAAGAGCCCCACCAGCTGAACAACAGCTCTAGCTCAAAGAAGGAGCTACGATAGAGCAAAGCCTTTTTAAAATCAAAGACAAACTTTGCCTGCCTAGAAGTCTCTATCATACAGCAGCTATTTTGACACATGGGCCTTGCCATGTGTCAACAGGAGGGATGGTATATGGAGTGGAAAAGTATTTCCACGCACCAGGTTTCAATAATTACTCAAAAAATTTTTGTAAATCCTGTTTGACTTGCTGTAAGCATAACCCACAGGGAAATCTCAGACCAAAGAGAGGGAGATTCCCCAACCCAGACTATCCATTCCAAGTTATCCATATGGACTTTATAGAGTTGTCGCAATGTCAGACATACAAGTACTGTCTTGTCTTGATAGATGCATACTCTAAATGGGTTGAAATTGTGCCTAGCAAAAGCGCTGATGCACTGACAGTGGCTAAAGCGCTGTGCAAGAACATTATTCCAGATCATGGGATTCCACAGTGAGTCTACAGTGACAATGGTCCACATTTTGTAAATGAAGTAGTGACACAAATGTCCAAACACCTGGGGTTCGAGTTGAAGAACCATTGTTCATACCATCCTCAGAGTGCAGGATTGGTTGAAAGGACTAATGGCACCATAAAAATGAGACTGAGAAAGACTATGGAGCAGACTGGGAGGACATGGGTAGAGTGTCTTCCTCTTGTAAAAATGTATATGAGGGTCACGCCAATGGATAAAGGCCTGACCCCGTTTGAGATCCTGTATGGAAGACCCTTTACTCTCCCCATTTGTGAAGATGTGTGTGAAAAACCCCAAGGAGAAACCACTCTTGCTGAGTGGATGAGCAAAATGTTACAAACCAAAGAAGTCATGAGTGCAAATAATCTGCCAAAAGATGTTTTGTCTCCACAGGTGCAGAGAGTCAAGCCTGGTGACCAAGTCCTAATAAAGGTCATAAAGAGGAAAACCTGGTCAACTCCCAAGTGGGAGGGACCTTATACAGTGATCCTGACCACGCCCACGGCAGTTAAGATCCAGGAGAGACCTACTTGGATCCACCAGAGTCACTGTAAGATAATGCAACCACTAGAAGCCGAGTAAGGAGGAAGTCGGCCGGTATCAAAACCCTTGGCTGCCGAAGAAACCAACTGATCCTTACTCCCAGCTATGGCTTACCTTTGGCTGCTCCTCATTGTAGGACTACTTAGTAGCCTTGGCTGTGGAAAAACAGTGACAAACTCTATAGCCACCACATGCTCTGACCACAGGGCTGACCAAACAGGCATACAAGTATGTCTCCCCCGGAACAGCACAGCTGTAGTTACAATTCCATTTGTCTCCCTGAACAGAGGTGGGTATAAAGAATAAAGCCTGCTCACCATTACACATGATCATATGTGTACAGGTAAGTTGTATTAGGTTCCATAAGAGGACCAGAGGTGGTTGCCCAGAGGCCTGGGGGCCGGTTGGGAATTTTTCCTTTCTGAAGGTTTTCGCCCAACCCCTCGTGGAACTGCGCTTATCCCTCACCTGTTTAGTCACTATGACGGGTCTCCAGAAAATCCCCGAAGGAAGATGGAAGGCCCTGAACCTACTTTGAAAATGACAAACAGGAGGGAAATGTTAGAGTGATAAAATACTCATGTATATTTTGTGTTGAGGATTGTCATTTTGCAGCCTACAAGTATGTGGCACTACAGGTTTTAAGAGGACACACATTGTCTTAAGCTTCAATGTTGTAAGTGACGGTTAAGCACAATGTTACAATAGCAGGATGTGTGTAACTAAGAAATGCCCCAGGTCAGCACAATGAACTCTCTGAGGAAATGTCCTCGTTTGGTAATGTCCGTGCATTCAACTTGTGTGAATAAAAGGCAGTAATGGGGAAGTATCCGACGGAGTGCTGTAGGAGACTGACGCTGTAAAAGTGCAGGCTCTGTCGGTACTCTCCTTGCTGCAAGAAATAAGCAAACGTTTGCTGTCTTTCTTGAGAGTGGTGAGTCCCTAGGTAAAGAACCCAACAACCAAATTGGCAAAAATCTGTGCACAGACCAAATTGAACTGGATTGATGTATGTCCATCCGCTGTTCTGTTAATCAATCCACTGGGTTTACACCTTTCGAACTCCAAACAGGGAGACCTTTTCCAGGGCCCCATACCATTAGCCCAGTAACCACAGTAGAGAATGAGGGTCTGTCAGCCAAAACATATTTTAACTTTCTGCAAGCTCTCGTTTCAGCTTTCTCCCATCAGGTGGCGGACCAGCAGGGCGACGGAACACAAACTTCACCCGACGCCGACTGGGTGCTGCTGAAGGTGATAAAAAGGAAGTGGTCAGAGCCACGGTGGACAGGACCCTATCAGGTGACAGAGAGAGCATCCCACGCAGTGAGATTAGAGGGGAAAGGAGATACCTGGTACCACTGGTCGCAGTGTGCACCAGGAGAACCGCCATCCAGATCACTGACCAAGGTCCAGGAGGACCTGCAACAACATACCTCTGTCTCGGCTGAGGCAGAGAAGGACCCTCCTCAGAAAGGGGCAGAATAATCCCCGGGGAGCGAGTCAGGTACTGAGGTAGTCTACCCTCAGTCCGAAGAAAGAAGAAACTGCACGAAAATGGAGGGGGTGAGAAAGAGCGCCCCTCTCCGATAAGGGGCGTGCCAAGCCTCCAACCGACGAATAAGAGCGCCAAGGGAGGCAGTGTCGAAGGATTGTTGGTTGTGTTTTTGTGTGGTAGTTTTAGTTGTTGATTTATTTAGTTTATTGTGTATGTTTAGCCATCATTAGATAGTTTAGTTAACAATTGGGGACTTAAAATGGAGATGATTGGATTTGGGAAGGTATTGGGGGTCCTTACGACCCTGACTGTAATGATTGTTGTTTTGTGTTTGGTCTGTATTTGTAGGCATACAGGTCACATGGGGGTGTTGCTGCATTCCCTGTATGTGATCCCTGGCACGCCGGGTAATTTCATCCACCATGGAGAGGCAGGAACCGAAGGTCCTCATGCCTTTATTGGCTACTGATCCTGATGATGTAAATAGTGGTGTTGCCATACTGAGGCCTATTGATGTGTGATCTCCTAGGGGAGATCAAAAGGGTGATATCAAATTTTGACATTTACATAGTGGGGGTGGGCTCTTAGGAGAGCCCAAAAGGGGGAATTGTGGGAATGCAGACACACTTTGTGTGACTAGTATGCAGCATAGTGTGTAAAGTGTACTCCTGTATGTTTTAGACACGTGACAGGGTCACCTCTCTTCACTATGTCTTCACTATGAGGGGAGACAAAAGGGAATAACAACACCATATAAGGTAATGGTCTGAATTCCTTTTGTGGAAAAGTACTGGTATGTGGGGGGTGGCCATCAGCTATATCTATTCTATAGTTTTCCCCTATAGTTCAGATCTCTCCGTGTGTCCCATGAGGGTTGATCTCCAGAGCGCTCTGTATAGTTTTAACTAAAACCTATAATCAGCTGAACCACTCCAGACGTCTTTGTGTACTTCCTCATCAAACGGACCTGGGTAAGTTATATGCGAACTCAACAATTGAAACAATTCAAGTCGAAAACAAATCATCACTTTTTATTTAATCTGTATGAACGTAAGGAGAAGTCCGTTTTCTCCTGTCTCACACCTCATTACGGGTAATGCGACTCCGCCTTGTACTCTGTTCACTGTTCACATGTAAATAATCTCAGGTGAACCAGGTAAATATGTGCACGCCCCCGAGAAATGACACAAAATATCAAACTTCATCATAGAATTTGCTCATTTTTTCGGTGCGTTTGGATGATGGCGCGTTACGCACATGACAAAGCGCTCCTTATATTCCACACAGAGACAAACAGTTTACCTTGTCCTCAGAGTAAAAAAACTGATTTTAACTCAAATTACGAACATTTGGCTCCGCATTGTTTTGTATTGTGCTGCACTAATCCCCTCTCAGCTACATTGACTGAAAGGCTCATTATCTTTGTCTGGTCGTTGAGTGCGTAAATCACATGACTATTCATCCTGAGACACAGCATCTTGCATATGGCCTTTCTGGACAAAAAATTTAAATCAGTGTATTGTTTGCTGTGAATGTGTGAACAAGATGACTTTCACAACACTGTGAAGTAAACACTTTAGCCTACAACATGCAGGTCTCCAAAGTCTTATGAACCAATGTTCTGTTTGTGTTTTATGGTCTTATTTCAGTGACTAAAAAATTGTTTTTATTTATAACATATATATATTTATATATGATATTAATATATTTAATTTAATATAGATATTTAATATAGATATATTTCTATATCTATTTATAACATTTTTCTCTAAAACACAATCATGTATAAACTTGCTGCTCACATATTATTGTAGCCAATTTTGTGCTGATTACAGTGTTATCAGATTTTAGACATTAATATGTTTAAAAGACACTGAAAAAGGCACAAATGTCAGGACATGTCAAAACTTGTCCAGGGCCCCAAAACCCCCTCAGACCTCAGAGGGTTAAATTCAAAAGTTATTAAAGAAGGATCTGACTAGGATTATGGGGAAAAATTATTAAATGTTCAATTTCGATGCCATAGGTCAGAACAAGATCAAGGGTGTGATTGAAACAGTGGGTGGGTTTATTAACATTTTGAGTGAAACCAACTGAATCTAATATTGAATTAAATGCAGTGCTGAGACTATTATTTTTATCTACATGAATGTTAAAATCTCCCACTATAATGACTTTATCTGAACTAAGCACTAAATCAGATAGGAAGTCTAGAAATTCAGTTAAAAACTCTGAGTAAGGGTCAGGTGGACGGTACACAATGACTTTTTGTGTTTTCCAGTTTGTATGTGAGAGACTAAGAGAGGTTCTCAAATGAGTTCTAACTGTTCTGAGGATGAAAGTTTAATAATAAGTTTGAGTGGAAGATTGCAGCTAATCCTCCACCTCGGCCTGTGCTACGAGGAACATAATTTTTATGACTGAGGGGGGTTGATTCATTCAGACTGACATATTCATCCTGCTGTAGCCAGGTTTCAGTAAGACAGAGAAAGTGCATTTGGTGATCAGTTATCAAATCATTTACTAACAGAGATTTAGATGAAAGAGACCTAATATTTAATAATCCCCATCTGACTGTTCTGTTCTGTTCGATAAGAAGAGTGGTCTTCATTTTTATTAGGTTTTTATGAATAACTTCTCTTGTGTTAACCCTCTGGGGTCTGAGGGGGTTTTTGGGCCCTGGACAAATTTTGACATGTCCTGACATTTGTGCTTTTTTCAGTGTCTTTTAAACATATTAATGTCTAACACTGTAATCAGCACAAAATGGGCTACAATAATATGTGAGCAGCAAGTTTATACATGATTGTGTTTTTGAGAAAAAAGTGTTTATGCGTGGCTAGTGAAAAACTAAACATTTTAAGTCACTGACATAAGACCATAAAACACAAACAGATCATTGGTTCATAAAACTTTGGAGACCAGCATGTTGTAGGCTTAAGTGTTTACTTCAGAGTGTTGTGAATGTCATCTTGTTCACACATTCACAGAAAACAATAGACCAATTTAAATTTTCTAAGACCCTTTCTTCAGTAGAAAAGCCATATGCGAGAGGGTGTGTCTGAGCATGAATAATCATGTGATTCACCTGAGAAGACAAAGAGCCGCCTAATGGGCGGTTTAATGAGCCTTTCAGCCACATTACTTAGTGAGAGAGAACAATAGTATGAGGACAAAAGACATTTCCATTTATTTAGAGCAAAACTGCAAAACAGACAATCAGGGTAAAAAGCTCTGCAAAACAGACCATCAGGGTAAAAAGCTATGCAAAACAGACAATCAGGGTAAAAAGCTCTGCAAAACAGACCATCAGGGTAAAAAGCCATGCAAAACAGACAATCAGGGTAAAAAGCTGTGCAAAACAGACAATCAGGGTAAAAAGCTCTGCAAAACAGACCATCAGGGTAAAACAGTGCAAGATACAAAAAAAGGCCTGATGGTGTCTCTCACACAGAAATAAACTACACATCTTTGTGCCACTCCAGGAAACAGTTCCTTTTCAGCTGAACACACAGGTGAACAGCACATGCCTGGCATTTCCAAGGAGTGTCCTGCCTCTTACCATGCTTTGCTTTACAAAGCATACAGATCCGGCGACCAGCAGTGGCATCTGAGGCCTGCTCAGCTCCTGGAATTGGCACATGGCCAACACTAGTCCGGTTTGGTGTCATTTTCTGTGACACATCACAGAGCTCTGTAATTAGTTCCTCCATAAACTCCTTGTGGCTCATGGTGCCATAAAGCTCTCTGTGTACAATATAGGTATTGGTGGCAGCAATGTCCAAGAAGTGTAGAAACAGCTTTCTGTACCACTTCATTGTCTTGTGTTGTGTCGTGTAGTACTGCAGCAGCTGATCAGACAGGTCAACGCCACCCATGTGCTGGTTGTAGGCAGTCACAGGTGCAGGACATGGAAAACTCTTTGTCCTCCATCCATTTTGTGTTTTCACCCTCCTCTGCACAGTGTCCCCTGTATGAGCAGCATGGATGGTGGAACAGACAGACACCTCTCGTGTGTCCATCCATTTTACGAACACAAGATGTCCATCTCGAATCCACCTGATGGAGCCCCTCACAGATTTTTTGGTGAGCTGCATTCCGAGGGCAATCCTTCCTGTTGTCTCTGTAGGTCCCACATGCACCAAACTTCAAAGTAAACAAGTCTGTCAGGAGCTTGGGACTAGTGTAAAAATTATCCATGTACACATGGTACCCAGAGCCCAAAACTGTACGGTCCAACAGAGACATCACAGCATCATAAGACAACCCATGGCCCGTGGGAAAGTTGTTCTTCCCTGTGTACACAGCAAAATCTGCAGTATATCCATTTGATAAGTCCACAAGAACAAACAACTTGAAACCCCATCTGGTTGGCTTGGCTTTCATGTACTGAGTCATCCCTGTGTTAGCTTTGCATGCCACCATTCTTTCATCCACTGCCAAATTTTGTCTTGGATGATAAATGGTCTTACATGCATGCCGGATTGTATCCATGAGTGGTCTGACTCTGAAAAGACGGTCGTGTTCAGCTGTGCCCCTCTTTCGATCATTGTCCTTGTCTGCATCTGGGTGACTCGTGCAGATTCCATGAAATGGTGCGGTATCTGTCCCTTGACATGACTGTGGCAGGAAAAGCAACAGAGAAAAGAGTGTCCTGACGCCAGTAGTCTCTGATGGACCTCAACTTCACCATGGCCATGTAGAAGAGTAGCCCAATGTAGTGGTACAGCTCACTGATGCTGACGTCTGTCCATTTGTATTTGCAACTCTTTGTACGTGCCTTAGCAGCCTGAGCGTTGGTGTTTCGACACAGAGTTGACACAGCAGCTTCAGGAAAAAACATTTTGAAGAGACTCATGGGAGTGTATGCATCACAGGGACTTAGCTGTGGTCCAGGTTCATGTGTGGGCAGGAATCTCAGAGCCTGTGGAGCCATGTCAACATCAGTCTCTGTTTTCCATGACAGAGTGGGCTGCTTATTTGCTTTGGCTCTCCTTGCCCCGTTTTTCCGACATCTGAAATAATAAAAAAAGTAAATAAGTAAACCTCATTATTAACGTTATTGTGATATTTACTGAAATTAGTACCAAATTACAGCACAAAGGGACACATTTACCAGATAGCACACATTTTACCATACAGCAAATAAATAAAATTAACATCTGTAGCATCTGCAAAGTGAAAAATTGAACAATACCTGCGTCCACTTCTGGTGCGAGATGCAGGCGAAGGCGACAATGGTGCACCCACGGTCTTAAAAGAATGTTGTAAATCGTTAGTATTTATTTTTCACGGTACCTTGGTATATGCACACAAAACGGAATGCCAGTAACAAAGAAATTATGTTGCGACACTATCAACCACAAATAATATTGGGTAATATATAAATATATAGGTGATACTATATAATGTTTGAATCTGAAGCTGATAGAAACATTGATCTATACATATATAGCCGTGCGACATTATACATCATGAAGGTAATAGTGAAAGGCTTACTCGTCAGGAATTATATCCACCGCTGGGTCCAGCCGGTCCTCAAAATGTAAACGTTCATCATCTGAGTCACGTTCTTCCTCTGAGGACAAATTAAATTCTTCGTCGCTGTCCAGAACCATACGGAGTGCTTCCTCACCCGTGTAATGCGCCATCATCCAAATGCGTAGAAAAAGAGAGTAAATTCTACGTTGAAGCTTGACGTTTTATGTCATTTCTCGGGGGCGTGTACATAATTACCTAGTTCACCTCAGATTATTTACATGTGAACAGTGGACAGTGTACAAGGCGACTTCTCCTTACGTTCATACGGATTAAATCAAAAGTGATGATTTGTTTTCGACCTGGATGGTTTCATTTAACAGAAAACATTTCAAGCTTTCTAGCCATATAATTCTTATTTTTGTGAGGCAAGTATTCACTTATATTCTGGTTGTTTTATTTACGTGTCTGTGAAGAGAAATGGCAGAGACAGAAAAGACAGAGAGTGCACCCTGTCGTCTTTCTTTATTTTACAAAAGCCCAGTGTTTTGTTGTTATTATGAGGGTATACAACTAAAAATAGACCCTTTTCAGATATGAATGATGTGTTTCTTTTATCTTTACGATCAAAATTGATGGAGTAATTTAAGTTTGTTTCGGCGTTATCAGGAGAAGATGCATCAAAACGCACCGGAGCGTTCGTCGACCCCAGAGGGTTAAAAAATATGAAAGATATCAAAAAGCTGAATGAAAGCAGGAATGTCCTAAAAAAGCTGAACATTTTGATATTTGAATGGTTTTTTTATCTGAAAGTATGCTGAAGAAGATAGCGACCGAAAAACATACGGAATAATAATAATAATAACTAGAAAATGCATTTCCTGCGGAAGATGCGTGTGAATGCTGAAAGCTGAATGAAGCTGCCCAACGATGCTGAAAATGGCTGAAGTGCATTGCTGAATAAGCTGAAGGCTGAAATGCAATGCTGACGAATCCTGGAAGCTGAAATGTAAAACCGGAGTTGGAAGCTTAACTTAACTAAAAAACTATTCAACATTGCTGAAAAGGCTGGAAAGAGAATCATATGATGTAGAAATTGCTAAAGAAAGAAGTGTTAAACTAACATGAAAGAAGACTGTAGTGAACGAAGGAAGAACTAAAGGATTTAAATATATGAGTTAAAGAAAAACGCGAAGAATGAGTGAAAAAAGTGAAGTTGTAGAAAGACTGTATAGACAGAAACAATGTATAGTTTAAAAACTAATGAATATTGTTGAAAAATAAAGAAGGTAAAGGCTGTGTAAGCAAATTACGAATATTTGAAGGAGTGTTTTCTTGGAGAAAGAAGAGAAGATGGAAGGAAAGACTGAAAAAGGGAAGATATGAAGCAATATGAAGTAGTATGAATAAACAGATGTGCAGTGATAAAAAGGCTGAAAGGAAAAAAATGTGCTGGAAAAGAGCAAATATTAGCATTTCTTAGCTTCTATTTTGAAACCATGAAATAAAAATGCTTTTATTTTAAAAGGCAGCCTGCTGCAGAAGACTCATGTAACCATGACTTAAGATCTGAACTTTAATTTTGATTATTTGTTATTCTTTGGAACACTGCGTTAACTTCCTGTAAATAACTGTAAACCTTTATTGTGAAAGTCTCACCATGTCCTGGTAGCAGACACCATGGCTGATAATGAAAATGGTCTCACTTGGTGCCTGAAGCTGTATGGCAACGACCGTTTTAATATTGATTTGCTGTTTCAGGGCTTTTCTGTTGAGAAAATGCTATTTTAGGGCTTTTATCTTGAAAGGACAAAGTCCTGCAGGAGACTCTTGGGACCTTATATTGGAATCAGAACCTTATTTTGAATGTACCTTATACTTTAAAGAAATGTAATATCTCCCTATTAATGACTATAGACTTTTATTGTGAAAGTCCAAGCATGGCCTGCTGGGAGACGACATCATGGCTGACATTTAAAACAGCCACAGAGTCACTTGCTCTAAATAACTGAGAATGGTTCGCATGTGTCCGCAAGGACAAAGTGCTGAAGAAGACTCATGGGACCTCATACAAGAATCTGGACTTTATTTTGAACATTTCGTATACTTTAAAAAAATGTAATATCTTCCAATAAATAACTGTAGACTTTTATTGTGAAAGTAGGGACCTTTACTAGCCTGACAATCCAGGGTGGGGACCGGGATGCAGAGACTCAGTCTAAAACGCTTCTCTGCAGTTTCCTTAGAGCCGCCGCCCCCTTCAAACCATATAGAGACTGTGTCTGCCCCTCGAACATATAAATCAAATAAATCAGAAATTAACAGAAGAGGAGTTCTTCATAAAAACTTAATAAAAATTAAGACCACTCCTCTTATTGAACAGAAAAACAGAACTGTCAAATGTGGATTATTAAATATTAGGTCCCTTTCTTCTAAATCTCTGTTAGTAAATGATTTGATAACTGATCACCAAATTGACCTACTTTATCTTACTGAAACCTGGTTACAGCAGGATGAATATGTCAGTCTGAATGAATCACCCCCCCGCAGTCATAAAAATTATCATGTTCCTCGAAGCACAGGTCGAGGTGGAGGAGTAGCTGCAATCTTCCAGTCAAACTTATTATTAAACTTTCATCCTCAGAACAGTTATAACTCATTTGAGAGCCTCACTCTTAGTCTCTCACATACAAACTGGAAAACACAAAAACCAGTTCTACTTGTCATTTTGTACCGTCCACCTGTTCCTTACTCAGAATTTTTAACTGAATTCCCTGACTTCCTGTCTGATTTAGTGCTTAGATCAGATAAAGTCATTATAGTGGGAGATTTTAACATTCATGTAGATGTTGAAAATAACAGCCTCAGCATTGCATTTAATTCTATATTAGATTCAATTGGTTTCATTCAAAACGTTAATAAACCCACCCACTGTTTTAATCACACCCTTGATCTTGTTCTGACCTATGGCATCGAAATTGAACATCTAATAATTTTTCCCCCAAATCCTGTTTTGTCAGATCATTCTTTAATAACTTTCGAATTTAAAATGATGGATCATGCAGCGTCTGGAAGAAAATTCCACTACAGCAGATGTTTATCCGACAACGCTGTTAATAAATTATAGGATGTTTAATTAATTATGGCCCGGATAGTCTTGCCACACAGTTTGGTACTGCGCTATTTGCTATGGACACGCCTGGCCACATGAACGCCGTGGCCCTGGATGGGAACAATATAGGGGTGAACACTAGGGGCGCATATACAGAAAACAGCAGGATTGTGGAATTAATTGCTCCCATACACGCTGATCTGTTCTTTCAGGAGAAATTGTTGCTTAACGGTATCGACATCTCTATGAAATTTATACGTTCAAAAGATGAATTCTGTCTAATGGCAGCGCCTAATACCCAATATGCCGTGAAAATCCTGACAGCCAGCCTTTTTGCGAAGAAAGTCTCAATCTCCCCAACTCTAAGGCTTGCACATGGGCGTGTACTTCAACATAGTAATGTAAAACATGCCGTAGACAGAGTGACCTTGAAAACATTCTCACTCCCTGCAGGAACAAGAGTCTGCAACCAGGAGAATCTCTACATAGGGCAGGTGCCGAAATTTATCGTAGTAACATTCGTCAACAACGAATCGTACACCGGAAGCTATGCCAGAAATCCATTTAATTTTGAACATTTGGATGCAGAGTTTGTCAGTCTCTATGTTGACGGACACACGTACCCTGCAAAGCCGCTGCAGCCACACTTTCCCAGAAGACAGTATGTCAGGGAATATTATCAAATGATACAAGCCACAGGCAGACATCTTAAAGACAGGCCCTTAGCCATTTCAAGAGAAGCATTTGGAAATGGTTACACCCTGTATTGTTTCAACCTTGAACCAGACGGCGGTGGTGGTAGTAATGTGTCCCTGATCAAGACCGGGAATGTGAGGATGGAAGTAAGGTTCCGAACGCCTCTCCAGCGCACCGTTAACATGATCTGTTATGCAGTGTTTGATTCAGTCATCGAGATATCAAACAGCAGACAGGTGTTGGTGGACTACTATTGAGTCACAGCAGGATATGAACACAATTGAGTTGACTTGTGTCGTCAGGTAATGTTCATTTGCTACCGTGCGATCA
Organism: Mastacembelus armatus; assembly: GCF_900324485.2. Classification (NCBI taxonomy): domain Eukaryota; kingdom Metazoa; phylum Chordata; class Actinopteri; order Synbranchiformes; family Mastacembelidae; genus Mastacembelus; species Mastacembelus armatus. Next base: position 13,124,525 of record NC_046637.1, read on the forward strand.
GCTGGTCAAACTCAAAATTTCACGACGACCTGCTGCTTTGATTGTCAACACAGATCCGTCTTACCTGCCAGGCGAGCACTGGTTGGCCATATATTTCACAGTCGATCATCAGGCCTGGTTTTTTGACAGTTATGGCAATTCTCCAGATAAATTTCAAACACATATATCCAACTTTCTCATTAAAAATGCTCGCAGAGTGTTATACTCACACACCCAGGTACAGTCGCCCCTCTCCATAACGTGCGGGCAACACTGTGTATTTTTTCTCTGGCATGTGCAAAAGAGGATTTCTTACAAAAAATTTTAGCGACAAATATAGCTCTGATCTTACCCGCAATGACGCCATGGTTTTACGCTTTGTCAATAGAATCAGTCCTGTACCTGTGCAGCAACATTTTACATGTGTACAATGTGCTATTATGACACGTATAAAATATTAATAATAAAAAAGACATTTCAATATACATGTTGCCATAGTGTGTTTTATTATTATTCATAATGCAAGAAAATAATCATCATCAGATCAATAAATATTCAATAATGTCATACATATAAAGTTATTTAAAAAGAAAAAAGAGTAAAATACTTTGTGTGTTTTGTTATTCATAATGCATGAATATAATCATTGTACAAATAAATTCATCAGATCAATAAACATTCAATAATGTCATACATATAAAGTTATTTAAAAAACAGTCACAGCAAAAGTTATTCCAATAAAAAAAAAATTAGTATTGTACCCAGAATGCACGGTTAGTTTTGCGTTGAGCACCCCTCCTAGATCTATGTACAAGTATATCTGGGCTGCTTTTTTTTGCTTTACTGGAAATGATATGATGATGATGATGGTGGCTGTGTTTGTGGTGTGGAGGAGGAGTATAGTTCTTACCAGATTTAATCTCTTCAATATCTCTACGGGCCTGAGTGTTTGATACAGCAGTTAATGGTACATTTAGGCTTGCCAGTGTTTTTAAAAATTGAGTCCAACCCAGTGGCACCATGCTTGCAGACACCCGGTACGGGGCTGTAACTCTTTTAATCAAATCATATAGATGCGTACCCCTAATTGTCTGCTTATTGATAGTGAGCTCACCCTGGTCCGTCCATGAAACTGCATCTCCAGCCCTGGACAGGGTTGACAAAATGTGTTCTGCATTTTTCCTCTCTCTGTGGGGGATATGATTCAGTACATCCTGCACAACCAAATCTTTCACACTACCCTCACCACCTGCATCACCAGCAGCAGCAATCCCTGGTGGTTGTGGTGGTGATGGTTGTAGAGACAGTGTCAGCACATTCTTTTCACGCTCCCCCTGTTTCACCAGCGACAAATATCTCTGTAGAATAGCCGTATACTTTTTAGCTTTCTCATGAACATCAGTGTCTGGTAATTGTAACACATGATATTTCCCGGTCGAGCTCATTCTGTGTCGTCTGTCTTATGGTCTTGTTGCTCTGCTGCTGCTGCTTTAGCATTTCCAGTTGATTGTGTGGCACCAGATACATTTTGTGTGTATGCTCCATATCTATCATCTGTTATTAATAAGGCTGATTATAAAGGGAATTGCAGCGCCTAGTAAGGGGAGTAGAAAACCACCAGACTGATTGATGAGCTTTCTTTTTCTAAAACTAGCCAGTTTTCTATCTGCTATGCATCTGATGACAGATTTCCGCTTTTTCAGCTGCTTATACTGCTGGTGGAATATGACCCCTCAACACGTTGAGAGCTATTTCACACAATGCTTTTATAAAGTCGTCGTTAGTTATGATGAGTGTGGGAATGCAGACACACTTTGTGTGACTAGTATGCAGCATAGTGTGTAAAGTGTACTCCTGTATGTTTTAGACACGTGACAGGGTCACCGCTCTTCACTATGTCTTTACTATGAGGGAAGGTAAAGGGAATGACAACTCCATATATGGTAATAGTCCGAATTCCTTTTCTGGAAAAGTACTGGTATGTGGGGGGTGGCCATCAGCTATATCTATCCTATAGTTTTCCCCTATAGCTCAGATCTCTCCGTGTGTCCCATGAGGGTTGATCTCCAGAGCGCTCTGTGTAGTTTTAAATAAAACCTATAATCAGCTGAACCACTCCAGACGTCTTTGTGTACTTCCTCATCAAACGGACCTGGGTAAGTTAAATGCGAACTCAACAATTTGGTGGCCCGTACGGGGATGAGGAAAATTGGACTGACTGCCTGAGGAACGCATTGACAATATACTTGGCGCCACAGACAGGTCAGCAGAAACCTTTTCATGAATTCTGCATAATTGGCATATTCTAAAATTACAATTGTCAACGTGTGAATCGGGATAGTTATAAATTTGGACGGTTTGGGGTGGTAGGTCGTCATTTCGTGTTGGATCGATTGACGAAAAAAAGAAATAAAACCGTGTTGGATCGGTTATAATAGAAAAACCGTGTTGGATCGGTGGGCTTTAAGCTTTTATTCCCGGTTGTGGCGGACCCACCAGTTCCCGACGGGGGACTGGCAGAGCTGGGTTGCAAGACCCGGGGAACTGGGGAACCCCGAAATAATAAGTCATGTCGGATTGACTCATAAACAAAGGACGCTGTGTTAGATATGTTGTGTAGAATTTTAGATTTTAAATATTGTGCATTTGTGTGGATGTCGAGGAAGTTTGAGTGAATCTATGTCAGTGTGAATCAAAGAGCGGGGGGTGAGGACAGTAAGTGTGTGGAAAGCGCCAGAGATAGAGAGAGACAGGAAGTGTAGGGGCGCGGGGTTTGTGAAGACAGAGAGAAACGCGGAAGTGAGAGAAGGTAAGGTAAGTAAGGCTCCGCCTATATTTGGTTCCCTCTACTGGAGGAAGAGGGAATTGTATTATAATTTATTTGGCTCCCTCTGCTGAAACAACTAGGGATTGCAATAACAACTATAGATAGAGCTCCCTCTGGTGAGGAGGGGATAAATTAATAAATAAAATAAATAAATAAATAAATAAAATAAGATAGAATAAAATAAATAAATAATAATAATAATAACAATAATAATAAACAAATAAAAATAAAATAAATATATAATACAAGAATAAATGATAATAAATAAATATAAGAAGAATAATAAAGAATAATAATAGCAAAAATATACAAAATAAAGATAGACCATGCATTAATTTGGAAGGCAGACTTGAATATAACAATGGAAAGACACCTGGACTAACAGGTAAGTGATGAGGAATGGGGCCCGCCTGAAAAATGGGTGAAACTGGAAACTCAGGTGGCATCAACCCTGGCGGCAGGTTGGTTGAAGCAGGGGCAGAAGAATACAAAAGAAGAAATGGAAGAACAATATAGGAAGAAGTTAATGGTTTGATTAAGGAAAAAGGAAGAAACCCACAGGATCGAGCTGCCCTGATCCCATGGATATGGGAGAAGGCACATGGACACGAGAAATGGGTCAAGGAAGCAGGAATGGAAGGAGAAAAAGCTTCCATCCTTAGTAAAGGTAAGTTCAGACAGAGAAAACAGGAAGAGGAGGCAGAGGCCAGTACCTGGATTAATATAGCCCTGCTGTGGCAGAGTACCCAGCATCTACACAAGGATAAGACATGGAAGGCCAAAGAGGGAACTGATGAGAAATTGCCGCCACCTTATTTGGTAAGTAGTCCATCTGCACCCTTGGTTCCTACTCTATATCCAGTAATAGAGATCAAAAAAGGAGAATTGCAAGTGCCTGATCTGCCTCAGCCTAGTCCACAGGTCCACACACAGAAATCAGGCTATAAAGAGTACATCGATTGGGAAACTTTGAAGTTAACTCCCTCTGGAAATGGACGAAGCTCCCCGGATCACGCAGCAGAACCTGTTCCTTTTGCAGACAAAGCACATAGAGAGGGAGGCCCCAGGAACGTTCATATTCAAACACCTCCTGAGACGAAGGTAAGTACTGATAGGTGGACAGACCCACAGATATTAGACCGGGAAGTTTTGCTGAAGTTCACCCCACAAAGACACCCAAAGACAGGACAGATAGTCCTCTGGGCGGAAGGAACATGAGGTCCAGAGATGAAGGAGGCTGAGGAAGAAGAAATGAACGGCTCAGCTGGAAAGGTGACTGGTAAACTAGAGGATCCAGGTCCTAGTGAGAACTAATTGCCAAAAGCTCAGATCATGGGGACCCCCCAAGGGTCCCCCACCTTCCCCCAATCAGTCCACCCAATCCATTGAGAGCAGCGAGGATGAAAAGGACCGACTGGAGGACGGGGAGGTAAATTAGCATCATTCTTTACAACCACCCTTGTTGGCTTCGGAAGGAAGTGTGAAGTATCGGCCGTATGGGCTCGGGGATGTGCAGGTGTTGGTGGATCAACTTCCCCCAGTGGCAGAGGGAGGAGGTTTGTGGCTTGGTAAATTGGACAAGCTGATCGCAGGGCAGAGATTGGCATTGGGAGACTTTAGGGCGGTTATTCAGAGGTGCCTGACCAGTATAGATGCACGAGACCTTGAGAGGGCAGCAGGGACTTTGCGCCAGCAGGATGAGAAGCCGTTTGCGCAATGGGCTGGTGACCTGAGCAGGGTGATTAGAGAAAAATATCCATTACCCACTTCATCCGCCGTGCCCAAACTGGCATGGAATTCGAAAGAAAATCCAAGGATCTTCTTGGATCAGACTAAGGAACTATGGGTATGTCGTACTGGGTGTCATCCTGGCAAACCAGGGCCCCAGAGGGAGTGGTATAGACAGGCGGTGTTGGAGGGAGTACCGGAGAAGGTAAAAACTGCTATGTGTGACAATTCTGATTTACAGGGGGCTGACTCTGTAGTGTGGGAGAGACATCTGGTGCACCATCTGACTCGTGTTCAGCAACAACTGCAAAAGGAAGACGAGCAGAATAAGGGCCTTTAAACTCAGCTTTTAAAAAATACAGCTGTCAGAGGCCCGGGAAAGGGTTAATTCAGAAAAAAGAAGGAGAACAACGAGGAACCAAAGAAATTGATGTGGCAATGGGGAATGGATGCTCCAGAATCCCCGGACCTGTTTCTCATACCGCCCTGGGAGCCGAATCGCCGTTTACCGGTGAACAGAAGGGGGTACAGGGGAGCTCAGAGGGGGGAAATGGATGGAGAGGATGCGGGGGGCGTGGGGGCCCACCTCGAAATGTATGCTTCCTATGTGGGGACACAGACCATTGGGTAAAAGACTGTCCTCACAGAGGTTACTTCGCCCGAGGAAGAGCCCGGGGGGGACAGGGTGCCGGTTCGTATCGTGGACGAGGTGGCCCTCCATCCTACAACATGCCAGTGATGGACTGGGGATCTCCCATGACCTGGGATGATCCCTACCAAGAATGATACACCCCATCGAGAGGCCCGGACAGCAGTAAAACTACGGCGGATCCGCTGCTGCCCGTGATGGTCAATTACATGAAGTTGTCGTTTTTGGTCGACACTGGGGCAACATGCTCCACTTTGAACACCATCTCAGAATCTACGCTGTCGACCCAGACTACCACAGTTATGGGCTTCTCGGGGAAGAAACAGACTCTGCCGGTGACACTGCCACTACTCACACAATTGGGCCACCAGTGCGTCCGCCACACTTACATCTACTCTCCGGGCACTCCTGTCAACCTCCTGGGCAGGGACTTACTGATCAAACTGGGGGCGACTATTGTCTGCTCCCTTGAAGGACTGAGTGTGACTCTACCAGATGGCACATGCTTGCCTTGTACCCGGTATTCTACCGGGGAATGTGCACAGTTCCTACTTAGACCCTCAGAGGAAGAGGGAGCAGATATTCTAAACTTTGCCCTGAACCACCAGACCAGGGAGGCATCTGGTCAGCATATCAAAGGTGGCGCCCCTGGATCTCGCTCCTTGACCCCTACGTCCCTCCCCCGGACCCTCTCCGTGTCACCCTCTTCTATGACAGGCTCCAAACCGATTGGTACAGGGGAGAGTTCGATCAGGTCGTAGGAGATTCTTGGAGCATCAATACGGAAAATATTTATGTGGCACCAGAAGGTGTGGCGGCAGCGGTGAAGCTGCTTCCGGAACAACAACCGTGGTATCAAATGGAGGAGGATTCTGCACCCCATGTGTCTCTCGCACTACACCCGAGTCGTGAGGCCAAAGAATTGGGAGGTATCGTTAAGAGGGCATTGGCTCACTCAGACTGGAAGCCCACCTCAATATCGCAGGTCTCATACGCTCCCACTATACAGACTTTTATGTACTGGCGGCACCATCTGCGACTGCCTGTATACAGGCCACTAAGATAGTCTTGATGCTTCTGGCAGAGAGGGGTTTCAAGGCTAGTAAACAGAAACTCCAAACCTGTAGAAGACAAGTCTCCTTTCTGGGGCGTTAGATCTCTCAAAAGGGGGCAGGATTGTCCCCTGCCCACAGATCCACCATACTGCACCACCCCAAGCCCCTGCTGGTAAAGGACATGCTCTCCTTCCTTGGTCTTACAGGGTATAGCTGCTCCTACGTCCCGGATTACACCAACCTCACGAGCCCCCTACGATGGATGGTGAAAGACCAAGGTCTGAGGAACCTCTCCGCCCACCTTGTTTGGACAACGGAGGCAGAGCAAAACTTCATCCGCCTTAAACAAGAACTGGCTACAGCAGCTGAGTTGGCCATTCCGGACTATTCACTTCCATTCTTTTTGGATGTGTCTGTCACAGAGGCCGTGGCCAATGGCGTCCTGTACCAAAAAAAAAAGGGCAGCCCAAATGTTGAAGAACGTAGAGCAATGGTGGCATCCATATCCCAAAGATATGGCCAGAGAGTTGGTCAGGGAATGTGACATCTGTACCAAGTACAACACCAGACCAACAGTGAAACCAGAGATCGGTAGGTATCCACTTATCACCAGGCCTGGATGAGAGATTGTTATTGATTTCACAGATATGGGAACCACCGTTCGAGGGTACAGGTACGTACTGATGTGTGTGGATGTGTATTCAGGGTGGCCAGAAGCGTGGCCCACCAAGAGGGAAGACAGTAACACGGTAATCAAATGCCTGACAAATTATTATATCCCCAACCATGGCTTCCCAGAGAAAATTAGGTAAGATAATGGGACACATTTTAAGAATTAGGATTTGCAGAGAGTGGAGGCCATGATGGGGTTGAAACATGGGTTTGGAACGGTGTATCATCCACAGTCTTAAGGAAAGGTGGAAAGGATGAATCAAATTGTAAAAATCAAATTGGCAAAAAATCTGTGCACAGACCAAATTGAATTGGATTGATGCATTGCCATTGGCACTTATGTCCATCCGCTCTTCTGTTAACCAATCCACTGGGTTTACACCTTTCGAACTCCAAACAGGGAGACCTTTTCCAGGGCCCTATACCATTAGCCCAATAACCACAGTAGAGAATGAGGGTCTGTCAGCCAAAGCATATTTTAACTTTTTGCAAGATCTCGTTTCAGCTTTTCCTCAACAGGTGGCGAACAAGGGGGTCTCCGGACAACAGACGGTCCCAGAAGCTGACTGGGTGCTTCTGATGGTCATCAAAAGGACGTGGTCTGAACCACATTGGACAGGACCTTATAAGGTCACAGAGAGAACATCTCACGCAGTGAGGCTGCAGGGAAAGGCGATACCTGGTACCATTGGTCGCAGTGTGTACTAGGACAACCGCCATCCAGATCCTTGACTAAGGTCCAGGAGGACCTGTAACAACATACCTCTGTCTCGGCTGAGGCAGAGATGGACCCTCCTCAGAAAGGGGCAGAATAATCCCCGGGGAGTGAGTCAGGTATTGAGGTAGTCCACCCTCAGTCCGAAGAAAGAAGAAGCCGTCCAGAAAAGGAAGGGGGTGAGAAAGAGCGCCCCTCTCCGACAAGGGGCGTGCCAAGCCTCCAGCCGACGAATAAGAGCGCCGAGGGAGGCAGCGTCGAGGGATTGTTGGTTGTGATTTTGAGCGGTGGTTTCAGCTGTAGATCTATTTAGTTTATAGTGTATGTTTAGTTATTGCCAGATAATTTAGTCAACGAGTGGGGAAATAAAAGGAGATGTTTGGATTTGGGAAGGTATTGGGGGTCTTTACGACCCTGACTGTAATGATTGTTGTTTTGTGTTTGGTTCACTATGGGTTGCGATTTTTGTATTTGTAGGCATACTGGTCACATGTGGTTGTTGCTGCATTCCCTGTATGAGATCCCTGGCGCTTCGGGTAATTTCATCCGCATTAGAGAAGCAGGACCTGAAGGTCCTCATGCCTTTATTGGCTACTGATCCTGATGATCTCAATAGTGGTGTTGCCATACTGAGGCCTATTGATGTGTGATCTCCTAGGGGAGATCAAAAGGGGGATATCAAATTTTGACATTTACATAGTGGGGGTGGGCTCTTAGGAGAGCCCAAAAGGGGGAATTGTGGGAATGCAGACACACTTTGTGTGACTAGTATGCAGCATAGTGTGTAAAGTGTACTCCTGTATGTTTTAGACACGTGACAGGGTCACCGCTCTTCACTATGTCTTTACTATGAGGGAAGGTAAAGGGAATGACAACTCCATATATGGTAATAGTCCGAATTCCTTTTCTGGAAAAGTACTGGTATGTGGGGGGTGGCCATCAGCTATATCTATCCTATAGTTTTCCCCTATAGCTCAGATCTCTCCGTGTGTCCCATGAGGGTTGATCTCCAGAGCGCTCTGTGTAGTTTTAAATAAAACCTATAATCAGCTGAACCACTCCAGACGTCTTTGTGTACTTCCTCATCAAACGGACCTGGGTAAGTTAAATGCGAACTCAACATGAGTCTACGCTGTTTTGGTCCTGATTTAAGCAATAACTCCAGCAGTGCCAAATTTCTCTGCATACGGAGTGACATTGTTACTTTAGCTTTCTAGTGATGTAGACAACCTGCTGTGTGGAGAGCAGATCCGATCTGAGTCTCAGACAATCGGGTGTTTTGGCTTTATAATCAATGAGTAAGTAACCATAAGGAGCACTTGTGGCGTCGTTGAAAGCCTCTAAAAAGTATTTGGTGTTACCGGGATACATCTGACGGGCTAACAGCATTATCTGGAATTTGTCTCTGGGGTTCTTAAATAACACTAGGTAATTAGTGTTTAAACTAATTGTGCGACTGGCCTTGCCCTGTATGAACAAATTCTGTACTAGATAGATACAACTCAGATTTCTATAATGTACATATTTTGTAAAAACATTTTGAACCTCCAAATTGCCGCTGGCATCATTCATCAGATCATCAATAATCAGGAGGTTAATTTTGTCTGGAGGTAGGAGGGTGTCGTCCCCCAGTGATTCAGGCAGACCATTGACAAAGTTTATATCTCTAATCTTTAGGAGTTGATTATACAGAGTTTACTGTCCTCGCAAAGAGTGACACTTCTTCCATGCTAGACAGTTAGATAACAGGTGAGTAGGAGGTCCTCCAATAAACACAAGGCTTAACGTTTCTTGGAAGTTTAATGAAGGCTCACTTTCTGTAAAACTGAACACAAATAACAATACGAATCAAAATACAGTAATATACAATTTAAAGTTTCGAATAAGAATATGCTGAGTCACAACAGCAATCATCACAATTATCTATAATAGTGCCGAATTAACTCTATGTTATCTCTAATTTGCAGTGTTTGAAAAGGTGATAAAATAAATACTTACGGACAAATAATGTCCAAGGCAACAACGTAATAAAGAAAATTAGCAGCAGACGATCTGTTCTTTACCGTGTGTCAGTAACTCTGAGGGGATTTCCAGCTCTAAAACTGCTGCTGCTAACTGACCAGAAGGGGGCACTGCAATACACAAAACTCTATGCATAAAACAATTGAAAGTTTTTAGTAGTTATAAATGCACTCAAACAGAGGGCAGAACACTCCCCGCCTGGTGCAATGTACCACTAGAAATACTGAACCTGATACAAATACAAACAAGCAGAAGAACAGCCATTTCACTTTTCTTCAGACAAAAGGACAATCACATCTGAGATTGGCCTCAGAAACACTTTCACCACTCCTTCTTTTACTGTTCTTATTTCTGCCCTGCGGACCTTGTTGTCACTGCTAAGGAATGTTTTTATGACAAGTCCCATAGGCCAGTCATTCCTGTGAGCCTGGCTGTCCTTGAGTAAAACAATATCTCCTACTGTAATGTTGGGTTTGTCTTCTGTCCATTTTCTGCGACTCTGAAGGGTAGCCAGATATTCTCCTCTCCATCTCTTCCAGAAAGTGTCTGCGAGACACTGAACTTGTTTCCATTGGTTCACATGGAGGTCTGCTGGCTCAAAGTTACCAGACGGTGCTGATAGAGCACTTGTCTTCTGAGTTAAGATCAGTGCTGGTGTAAGAACAGCTGGCATGTCTGGGTCAGTGGACACCGGTACCAGTGGTCTGGCATTCATTATTGCCATTACTTCAGCCATAAACGTGCTCAAACTTCATGTGTGAGCCGAGTATGTGCGGACTGAAGAAGTATTGCATCCAAGATTCTTCTTGCAATGCCAATAAGCCGTTCCCATGATCCACCCATATGTGAGGAATGTGGGGGATTGAAGTGCCATGTGCAACCGTTCTCTTGAAGATAGTTGTTTAGAGTAACGTTGTTGTGGTCTATTTTCAACTCTTTACAGGCACCAGTAAAATTAGTGCCCCTATCTGACCGCAGAAGTTTTGCCGGGCCACGAACACAGAAAAATCTTCTCAGTGCATTTATGAAGCTGGATGTGGACATGGATTCAACGAGTTCAATGTGCACAGGTCTTGTTGCCATACATGTGAAAAGCACTGCCCACCTTTTGCTGTCTGCACTGCCTCCTCTAGTGCGACGTGTCATCACCATCCATGGACCAAAGATGTCAAGGCCAACGTTGGTAAAGGGTGGCATTGGTGAGAGCTTGTCAGCAGGCAAGTTTGCCATCTTTTGGATCTGTAGGGTTCCTCTAAGCCTACGACAAATGACACATTTGTAGATAACAGATGAAACCAGGCGTTTGCTTCCAATGATCCACAATCCTGCTGCTCTGATTGCTCCCTCTGTGATATGACGTCCCTGATGTGCTACTTTCTCATGGTAGTACCTTACTAAGAGAGCAGCAATGTGGTGGGTACTGGGAATTATGAGTGGGTGCTTTTCTTCTTTCGTCAGATTTGCAGGTGCCAGGCGACCGCCAACTCTGAGTAATCCATCGTCATCAATGATGGGGTTGAGTTTTTTGAGTGGGCTTTGTTTTGGTAATGGCCGTTTCATTTTGAAACATTTGTATTCCTCTTGGAAGATTTCATTTTGCACAGTAAGAATAATTACGATTTTTGCTTTGGAGAGCTCGTTTGAGGTGCTTTTTTCATTGTAACACTTCCATCCTTGGTGTTTTACCAGATTTGGGGTCTTGAATGATGCAGCAACACGAATAAGTGATGCTATGGTGCGACACAGAGTCATCCAATGAGAAAACCTTTCAAAACGGTGTGACCTTAGCTTGAATTCTGAGGTTTTGGATATCAGAGTTGTAACATCAGGCCGTATTTCTACATCTGCTTCAGGCTGGATGAGATCAAAGACGTTAGACTGTGGTACCTCTGGACTGCGGTGCAAGAATGATGGTCCGGCGAGCCAGTTTGTGTGCTGCAATTCAGAAGCATGAATAAGTCTGGTGGCATGATCTGCAGGGTTATTCTCTGTCGAGATAAAATGCCACTGCTCAGGATGTGTAGATTTGAGGATGCGAGCCACTCGATTGGCAACATATGTGTAAAACCTTCTGGTGGTATTGTGTATGTATCCCAGGACTATTTTACTGTCGGTGAAAAAGTTGACGGCATCCACATCAACGTCGATCTCATCTCTAACTAGCTCATATACTTCTACAGCCAAAACTGCTGCACATAACTCTAGCCGTGGGACAGTGTGAGCAGGCCGTGGGGCTAGTTTTGATTTTCCCATAACGAATCCGACGTAGCTCTGACCTTCACTGTCAATGACTTTCAGGTAACAGCTCCAATTGCTATTGTGGATGCATCTGAGAAGATGCAAAGCTCCCTTCTCCGTGCTGAAGACTGTGACAATGGAACATAGCACCTTGCTATTTGGAGATGTTGGAGATCCTTCAAAGATTTTTTCCACCTATTCCATTGCTCCTCCTCTTTAGAAGGAAGTGGTTCATCCCAGTCTTTGTCCTCAGTTGAGAGTTCTCGGAGTAGGGCCTTTCTTTGCATAGCAACATAGCACTGTTGAAAGTTATCAACGATCTTCTCTTAGCCTCAGATAATGGACTTGTTTCGATACTTGTCCTCCTAGACCTTAGTGCAGCATTCGACACCATTGACCACAACATCTTATTACAGAGAATGGAGCATGTGATTGGTATCAGAGGAACAGCGTTAAAGTGGTTCCAATCCTATTTATCGGACAGATTCCAGTTTGTTCATGTCCATGATGAACCTTCCACACGAACAAAAGTTAGTTATGGAGTTCCACAAGGTTCTGTGCTAGGACCGATTCTGTTCACCCTGTACATGCTTCCTTTAGGATATATCATTAGGAAGCACTCTATTAATTACCACTGCTATGCGGATGACACTCAGTTATATCTATCTATTAAACCTGTTAACACAAACCAGTTAACCAGACTTCAAGCCTGTCTAACTGACATAAAGGCTTGGATGACCAGTAACTTTTTACTTTTAAACTCGGAGAAAACAGAAGTCATTATATTTGGGCCTAAAAATCTCAGAAATAACTTTTCTAAAATTATAGCTACTCTAGATGGCATAGCCCTGGCCTCCAGCACTACTGTAAAAAACCTTGGAGTTATTTTTGACCAGGACATGTCCTTTAACTCACACATAAAACAAATTTCTAGAACTGCATTCTTTCACCTGCACAACATTTCCAAAATTAGGAACATCCTGTCTCAAAATGATGCAGAAAAACTAGTCCATGCGTTTGTTTCCTCAAGGCTAGATTACTGTAACTCATTACTATCTGGATGTCCTAATATCTTAATAAAAAGCCTCCAATTAATCCAGAATGCCGCAGCCAGAGTCCTGACAGGAACTAGCAAGAGAGATCATATTTCTCCTATATTGGCTTCTCTTCATTGGCTCCCTGTAAAATATAGAATAGAATTTAAAATCCTTCTTCTCACATACAAATCCCTTCATAATCAAGCTCCTTCATACCTTAAAGACCTCATAGTACCATATTATCCCAATAGACCACTTCGCTCTCAGAGTGCAGAGTTCTCAAAAGCAGAATGGGAGGCAGAGCCTTTAGCTATCAAGCTCCTCTCCTGTGGAACCAGCTCTCAGCCTGGGTTCAGGAGGCAGACACTCTCTGTACTTTTAAGGCTAGACTTAAAACCTTCCTCTTTGACAAAGCATATAGTTAGGGCTGGCTTCAGGCAACCCTGAACCATCCCTTAGTTAGTTATGCTGCTATAGGCCTAGACTGCCCGAGGACCATCGGTGCACTGAGCTCCCCCCCCCCCCCCCCCCCCTTCTCTCCCACCTCATGTATATTCCACCATTGAATGTTACTAACCTTGTGCTCTCTCTCTCCCCTAGTTTGTGCTCTCTCCCTCCTCCCTCCCTCTCTCTCTCTCTCTCTCTGTACCTTCTGCAGGTGTCCCTGGTCCTGGAGCTGTTTATCGCTGATGTGCAGTTACTGGCCCCACCAACTTGCAGTGTCTATTTGTTGTTTATTGTTGCTGTTCTTTTCTCTCTGCTCTATCCACTCACCCCAACCGGTCGAGGCAGATGGCCGCCCAAACTGAGCCCGGTTCTGCTGGAGGTTTTTTTCTTCCGTTAAAGGGAGTTTTTTCCTCTCCACTGTCGCCAAGTGCTTGCTCATAAGGGAATTGTTGGGTTTTTAGTTTTAGTTTTTGTAAAGTGCCTTGAGATGATTTGTATTGTGATTTGGCGCTATACAAATAAAATTGAATTGAATTGAATTATAGGAGCCACAAATCCTAAAGGGTCATACACACTGTTCACAATGGACAAAACACCTCTCTTGGTGTATGGCCTTTCCTCCTGGGACACTTGGAATGTGAAACTGTCTGTTTCCAGGTTCCACAGGACTCCTAGACTGCGCTGCAGGGGAAGATCATCTAATCTAAGGTCCAAGTCTTTCAAATCTTTGGCTCGTTCATCAGCTGGAAAAGCTTCCATTACCTTGTGGCTGTTGGATGCTATTTTATGCAGTTTCAAGTTGGACTCTGCTAACATCTTTTGAGTTTTCTTTAAGATGTCAACAGCCTCTTCATGGGTGGGGGCAGATGCGAGTCCATCATCAACATAAAAATGTCTTATAACGAACTGCTTGGCATCAGAGCCGTGTTCTCTCTCACCTTCTGCAGCAGCACGCCTCATGCAATAAATAGCCACCGCTGGTGATGGGCTATTTCCAAACACATGAACTTTCATCCTGTAGTCCCTCACTTTCTTGCTGAGGTCATTGTCTTCATACCAAAGAAATCTAAGGTAGTCTCTGTGATCTTCTCTTACTACAAAACAATAAAACATTTGTTGAACATCAGCTGTGAATGCTACAGGCTCTTTTCTGAAACGCAAGAGAACCCCTAAAAGTGTGTTGTTTAAATCAGGGCCACTTAGCAGTACTTTGTTCAAAGAGACTCCTTCATATTCTGCACTTGAATCAAATACCACTCTCAACTGGTCAGGTTTTTTCAGGACACTAACCCTCGATGGCTTATGCGTTGTTCCCAAGCATGCATCACCTACAATGACCCACCCCAAGTCTAGCCGTTGTGCGTAAGGAGCACTGTGTGGTCCACTGATTTGCTCCCTCACTTTGTGTACTTGAAGGATGTCTCTTCCCAAGAGCAGAAGGATGGGAGCGTTTAAATCCACAGAGGGTATCCTGTCTGCAACTCGCTGCAAGTGTGGGTGCTCATGTGCCACCTCAGGAGATGGGATCTCTCTGCGGTCATCCGGAATCATGTCACACTCAATTAACTGTGGAAGTGGAAGCTGTATTTTGCCATCTACTGACTCAATTACAAAGTTTGTAGCTCTTCTACCTACGGTTTTGGTTAACCCTGAGCATGTTTTAAGTGTGTATGGGTCTGCTGGTGTTGTAATATTGAAAAGATTAAAAAACTGAGATTTGGCAAGTGACCTGTTACTCTGTTCATCCAGCACTGCATACATTCTCCTAGCTTTTTCCCTTTGTCCAGCAGGATATACTGTCACCAGGCTGATTTTGGAGCAAGAGTACTGGCCATTTGCATTTCCACAAATCTCTGTGCATTTAGATGTAACTGGTGTAGATGTTTCACGCATCTCCCCGCCATCATCTTTTTCCTCTTCTTGATTGTCTTTTGTAGGAGAAGGACCAGGATGTAGTGCTGAGATGTGTTTTTCACTTCCACATTCCATACACTTGACTGCTACTCTGCAGTCTTTTGCCACATGCTCAGTTGACCCACAACACCTGTAACAAATGTGTTTCTCCTTTAGGAATAACTTCCGCTCTTCAATCGGTTTAGCTCTAAAGCTCCTACATTTCTTGAGAGGATGGGGCTTTCTATGTATAGGGCATTGCTTGTCGGGGCTTTCTATTGTCTGTTTGGAAGTACTTTGAAGACTTGGAGACTCTTTTTGAACATCTGTTTTATGCACATTTACAGAGGTTCTGTTGCCACCTTTTATGTATTTCTCAGTTTTAAGCTGTGGTTGCTGAGAGTTGTAAAAGCAAAACTGGGATCATTCCTTACTTTTGCCTGTTGTCTTACAAAGCTAGAGAAGCAACTGAAAGGGGGAAATGCAACTCCATATTCTTCCTTATACCTGGATCCTACAACAATCCACTTCTCCTGCAAGCTGTAGGGCAACTTCTCCACAATTGGATTTACTCCACGGGCTGTGTCCAAATACGACAAACCTGGTAGATATCCACCCAATTTGGCACACTCTATTTCCTGAAGAACATCACCCAGCTCTCTTAGCCTTACATTATCTTTGTTGGTAAGTTTGGGAAAATCTTCAACCTTTTTTAGCAGTGCATGTTCAACTACTTCTGGTGACCCATAACACTCCTGTAATCTTTGCCAAACTAGGCTGAGTGCTGCTGTGGTGTTGAACACATGCACAGAGCGAATTCTCTTTGCCTGTTCTGAGGATTCCACACCAAGCCATTTTATTATTAAATCTAATTCTTCCCTGGCTGAAAGGTTGAGGTCTTTAGTAACACTTTGAAATGACGCCTTCCAAGACCAGTAATTCTCTGGCTTGTCATCAAATTTCAGAAGCCCAGCACTCAACATTTCCCAACGAATTAGATATTTTGTTATGTCTTGCACACCTTGAGGTTCAAATGAAGACTCCCTTAGTGAATAAAATGGCTGTCCTGCTGATCCTGAGGAGAACATTTTCTTTTCAGACTCCTCATTTGTTTGCTGATGTTTCACATTAGCTTCTCCTTTTTCTGCAACTTGGATTTTTCCATCATTAAGAATGGCAGCTTCACATGCCTCACGTGCCATTTTGTGGCATTGTTGTGGATCAGCCTTAAATGGAATTTCCTCAGAGCATGCTTTAGAGTGCTGCTGGACATATTCAAAGGTGCGCTCAGCAGGACTGATGGGTAAGTCTATTAAGTCTTGACTAAGTTTACTCTTATTAGATTTCTCATCTTCTTCATAGGCAGCAGCTTCAGCTGTTGTGGCAGCAACATCTCTTTGGCTTTGTAGAATATGAAGGCTAGCTTCAAGATCAGCTTTTTGCTTAATAATACTGGCTTCTTTTTCTGCATATGCAAGTTGGGCGCGGGCAGCTTCTGCTTTAGCACGGGCTTTTATTGCTGAGGAACTAGCTGAGGAGAATCTACTTGATTGCCTTGACGACCGGGAATGTACTGACGATGCGAGGAGATCAGCTCCTTTGCTAAGCTCTTGCTGCGGAGCTAGCTTATACTGCTTGCCTGACCGTAGACTCATTTTTACTGCTTATTTTGTTAGGTTGTGCCCGCTGTGCAGTTGTCCTTTTACTTTACTGTCCTCGCAAAGAGTGACACTTCTTCCATGCTAGACAGTTAGATAACAGGTGAGTAGGAGGTCCTCCAATAAACACAAGGCTTAACGTTTCTTGGAAGTTTAATGAAGGCTCACTTTCTGTAAAACTGAACACAAATAACAATACGAATCAAAACACAGTAATATACAATTTAAAGTTTCGAATAAGAATATGCTGAGTCACAACAGCAATTATCTATAATAGTGCTGAATTAACTCTATGTTATCTCTAATTTGCAGTGTTTGAAAAGGTGATAAAATAAATACTTACGGACAAATAATGTCCAAGGCAACAACGTAATAAAGAAAATTAGCAGCAGACGATCTGTTCTTTACCGTGTGTCAGTAACTCTGAGGGGATTTCCAGCTCTAAAACTGCTGCTGCTAACTGACCAGAAGGGGGCACTGCAATACACAAAACTCTATGCATAAAACAATTGAAAGTTTTTAGTAGTTATAAATGCACTCAAACAGAGGGCAGAACACAGAGGCTGCCAGCATGAATATACATATACGATGTTATCAATTTTGTGCGAAATAAGCCACTGTGCATTTTCAATGATGTTTTTGACAAAAAAAGTTTTTCCGCTATTCGACGGCCCGCTCACAATCATGCTGAACGGGTGTAAAAGACGGCTGTCAAACTCTATTTCAGAAGCCATAAGGTAATGTGGTAAAATCAGACAAGACCCTACGCTTGTTGTACACGACCCGGACTTTCTTCACAACAGTGTCATTCTTCAAATGAAACTTGGTTTTATTCCTTTTGATGGTGTCTGCTACAGCTGTGAGATGTATGTTTGTTTTCTGGTCAGCTACAAATGCCTTGACAAGACCCACCAGTGACTCATGAGTCACAGCGGTCGCATTAGTAGAATTCAATGTGACTCCTTTACATTTTACCTTTCTCTTGCCTCTATGTGTGTGGTAAGCATAACACTTGGGACCCCCGGATACAAAGTTTGTGATGAAATCATCCTCCTCACCGCCCAGCTCATCTGTTAAATCCCCTAGGTAAGGACCTAAGGGAGGCATCCACTCCCCGGGTCTAGACGTAAAGATTACAGAATCTGTGTCACAATACAAGACCCGCTGTTGCAGCTTATCCAGTAAATCGTACAACATAAGCCTTGCATGAGCCGTCGTCACTGCACCTATGAAAACATTCACATCAGCCACCCTAGCGTCTCGGCCATCAACATTTCTCCACTGCACCATAGCAATTTCATCAGAAATGAAGCAGAATTGTCTGACATCGATACAATCATTAAACATCAGCTCTGTGAACCTCTCAGGCTCTGTAATCAACTCACACGACCCCTGATTGGTTCTCATACTAAAACGCCCCCACAGGGAGTTTAAAAGTAACTTTTTACAGCTCCTGACTGCCTTGTTGACGGCTATCTTGTCAGGATCGAGTTTGATGTCTTCATGAACAAAATAGTCTTGTACATATTTCTGCTTTTCCTCCTCGGTTCTGACGTGCTTTGGATAGCCAGACGCTTCTTGCTTGCATTTTAGGAATGTCTTGACATAGTCTTTAAAGAGTTTTGCTCTCTTTTGGAAAATGCCAGACCTCATCAATGCAAAGAACCCGATAGCCCTTTTCAATAGCTTTTTCAAGCTCAAAAGACACCCAGGTACCAGACAACTGCCTCTCACCGTCGCTGTGCATACACTCGGCAACCTGATTCAGGGCCTCAGCACATGTTTGGCAGAGAGGAAACATTAGTTTGTGGTGGCATCTGTAGGGCAAAACAGGATGGAAGAGCCCTCTAGGCGGCAAGACAGTACATTTAACAAGACCAAAATAATTCTCAATACTGTCGAAATTACCCACAATCACCTCAGGGTGGCCTATTGGATAATCTTTCTTGGATTGAACAGTAGGATAAAGACTTGTGAAATCGTAGTAGTGGACTTTTTCCTCAGCTGCACAGTCTGTCACATGCAGGAGCTTCATAGCATTTGTCCTACCTCCAAAAAGGGCGTCCCTAGGATTCAGCCGTTCAGGTTTCTTGTAATTGGCTAGAAAGGCCTGAACAGCTGGATCTGATTGTATCAACTGCTTCCACTCACACTCCCACATCACAACCACACAGAGTCCGTGTCGCTTCCTCAGAGCATCCACCTTGTTGATAAACTGTGCATAAACACCAGTATTATCGGCAGAGGCCTGCGGATAGCACTTTATACATCTGTGATAGTAACACCCTGCAAATTCAAAACACGTGTTTGAAGCCTCATCAAACCCATCCACACAGTAACTTCCTACCTTATGCTCACCACCTCTGAGTGCGTGTCTAATGACTCGCTTTTCAGAATAAGCCACAAATTCCAGCCACTGGATAGATACATCTGAAAATGCTTTACTGCACTCCAGATACATTCCATCGTACGTGAGAGCAAGAGTATTGTAAGGCAGGAACAGCGTCTTAACCCCTGGGTCGACGCACGCGCCGGCGCGTTTTGACGCATCTTTTTCTGATAAGGCCGAAACAAACTTAAATTACTCCGTCAATTCTGATCGTACAGATAAAAGAAGTATATCATTCAAATCTGTAAAGGGTCTAGTTTTAGTAGTATACCATCATAATAACAACAAAACGTTGTGCTTTTTTTAAATAAAGAAAGCCGACAGGGTGCGCTCTCGGACTTTTCTGTCTCTGCCATTTCTCTTCACAGACGCGTAAATAAAACAACCAGAATCTCAGCGAATACTTGGCTCATAAAAATAAGAATTATATGGCTAGAAAGCTTGAAATGTTTTCTTTTGAGTGAAATAATTCAAGTCGAAAACAAATCATCACTTTTTATTTAATCCGTATGAACGTAAGGAGAAGTCCGTTTTTTCCTGTCTCACCTCATTACAGGTAATGCGGTCCCGCCTTGTACACTGTCCACTGTTCACATGTAAATAATCTCAGGTGAACCAGGTAAACATGTGCACGCCCCCGAGAAATGACACAAAATATCAAACTTCATCATAGAATTTACTCACTTTTTCGACGCGTTTGGATGATGGCGCGTTACGCACGTGAAGCGGCGCTCCTTACATTCCACACAGAGACAAATAGTTTAGCTTGTCCTCAGAGTAAAAACACTGATTTTAACTCAAATGAGGATCGTTTGGCTCCTCATTGTGTTGTATTGTGCTGCACTAATCCGTCCCATCTACATTGACTGAAAGGCTCATCTATATGTTTAAAAAACACTGAAAAAAGCACAAATGTCAGGACATGTCAAAATTTGTCCAGGCCCCAAAAACCCCCTCAGACCTCAGAGCGTTAAACACACCCATACAGCTTGATGCCAGTGTGGTGAAAGCAAAAGGGTCTACCTGGGTGCACTGCATGAATGTATCACGATAGATCACACAGGCCTTACGCAGCACATTAACGTCATTGCGACAGTAACGAGCCATCTCAGCCTGCATGTCAAAGCGTGTGTCTTTAACAATATCGTACCAGCTCATGATTTTCACCTGTTCACTCTGGGACATTTGCTCATAACCATAGAATTTGGGCTCCGGGTAAGATCCTACATAAAACTCATTCTCAACAGTGTTGAATTTGTGTGGGAAATAACCCTTCCCCAATTCATTCTCAAAACCAAGAGCTGCAGGTGTTTTAGACAGACTCATAGGCAGGAAGCTGAAGGAATCAATCCACCGTTGACTATAGTCATTGTCATACATCAGAATTACTCTGCTCCCTTTCATAATCACATAAGGAGTTATGCGCTGCCGTACAAAATATTCAAGCACTAGATAGTTGTCAAAACCTGATGCATTGTGTGCTATAAAAGTATGACCTCTATATCTTTTACGGCGATAAGATCTGACAAACCCTGCCACACAATCAACACCTCTGAAACAAGACGGAAACGGATCCATCTCATCCATCACAGTGGCACATGCCATAACGGCTTCATGTTTACCATCCCTGTATCTAGTTTCAAAGTCGTACAGAATATATTTAGGAGGGGATGTCTCATCATCTTCTTTAGGCGGTGTAGGTTGTATGAAACACATGTGTACCCCGTCTCCTATGAGGGCTCTACAGTGATCACATCGAGGCTTTATACATTTGTGCTTTTCGGCTGTTTGCCTGGAGCGTCTGTATATCATACCACACTCATCACAGTGACGCATAGTGTCACAAGGTATGATACCGTGAACTGGGTCTTGTAATTTGTGGTTCTGAAAACACTGCTGGGATTTACAGATTCGTTTACAGTCATCACATTTAACACTAGGGCCTGGATGCTGTATGCATAGTGTAAAGCAAATATTACACAGGTGTTTACAACAATGTTTTAGCGGGGTTTCATATGTCTTATAACAATACTCACAAACATACCCCAAAAAAACCCCTAGGATTTGCTATCAAATGATAATGCTCATTATAAAGATACAGCCATATAGTCTCTGGATGAGGCGCCACGTGTGTCTGGAAACAGTCTGGTTGTTTTCTACCCCCGCTATGATGGAAAATTATAATTTTCACCCCTAATTCTCTCTCAAATTTAGCAACATGGCTAAACGATACCTGCTGTGTGTGGTGAAGCCCTACTGATTTGTGTAGTTCTTTAGCATTGTGTAAGATTTCAGCATCGACCATAGAGGGATTTTTTTGAACGAATGACACACACATGCTGAAACATAAATTATTGTCTGCGCCGTCATTATTTGGTGTGTACAAATGCCTACCCTTTCTTGCCAAAATTTCATCATAGGGAAGCGACCAGGCTAATGTTGTGGCATCCACAGCTGTAGCTGTGGAAGCTGATGTTGTGGCTAATGTTGTGGCATCCACAGCTGTAGCTGTGGAGGCTGATAAGACCCCCCGTTTAGCCAGAGAAGTCTGATGGTATTGTTCGATTTTTCTTTGAGTTGCTCTGTTTTCATACTTGTATTTTCAGACCAATTGAGGAATTCAGATGGTGATAGTACAATATTACGATATTCAGAGTGTGGTGGTGATGGTGGGATGTTCAGTAGTTGTCTGAAATAAGCATCTTTCTCACGAATCTCTGCAGCCCTGCGTTGGAATCTAGCATGTAATATGGGCCAGTTAGGGTATTCACTACCTGCAGACATGTTCAAATTAGGGTGTTTACTATCTGCAGACATGTTGTTGTCGTTCTGGTTGATGACCCTGTCCATTTTAAGAAATTATTGTGTTTTATCTAAAAAAGTAGTCATTACTTTATGTGTATTGATCATGTGTGATAGGCCTAGTTCTGCACTGTTTACAAAATATAAGCCTAGCTGTGCACACTCTGAGCGAGCCTGCACTATCTCTCTATGTATACAATCAAGCTTTTTACCATTCTCTCTGAGAGTATCCCTGATGTTTGACAGCAGGCTTATGCTGGGATGTGATAGAAAGAAAGTGTGTTCACCGGCACTAGTCTGTGATGCTATGTCTGTGTAAACAACAGCAGTATTTGTCTCAGATGAAGAAGTGTGTTCACCGACACTAGACTGTGATGCTATGTCTGTGTAAACAACAGCAGTATTTGTCTCAGATGAAGAAGAAGAAGAAGATTCTGAGCTGGCAGCCCCACTGGTTGTAGCTGTATTTCGTAAGGAGGCCAAATAATCATCTAGAATATCAAATAACTCTATACCAGCACCAAAACCACCACCATCGGCCGAGTCATGAGTGTCTGCTGCTGCTGCTGCTGCTGTATGTATAAAGTTATGTCCTGACCCACAGTCACTGTATAACAGACTTGAAGATATCAAATCCACATCACCTTGAGATGCCCCTGATGATGAATAGATGTCCTGCAGTTCGTGAGCTTGTGCAGCATTCAGATTCTCCAGGAGCTGTGTTGCTTGAAAGGTCTCAGAAGCAGACTGCTCATCTGTGCCGGGTGTTGTAGAGTATCTCAGTCTTTTATAGCCCAGCAAATCTTCAAACACACACACACACACACACATACACACATACATATTTAAAAATACAGTATATAAATATATACACATTGTATTTAGATAGCATTGAAATACATTATTTCATCCTACCTCCATCATCATTATGCTGCTCACTGATGAATATTGTGCTATTCAATGGTACCTGTGGCTCCCTCTGCTGGACACCCCTGGATATTGCACCGTTCCTGGGTACCTGTGGCTCCCTCTGCTGGCCACCCCTGGATGTTGCACGGCTCCTGGGTACCTGCAGCTCCCTCTCCTGGACACCCCTGGATATAGCACCGTTCCTGGGTACCTGCAGCTCCCTCTGCTGAGCTGGCGGTGCAAGCGCTCCCTGTCATGAGCTGACCGTTGCAGCTGGGACGTGTCTTGTATGAACTCCACCCTCCTCTGTAGATTAACCCTCAAACGTTAAAAAAAACAGTTAAACATCGAATGTTCTATATTAGCATTTTACCTACCTGCTAGCAGCTCTCTGGGTCTTTTTTTTAGACTTTTTCTGGGCCGCTGACTCGTCGGTACATTTTCTGTAAAAATAAACACGTCATTAGGCGCCATTTTTAAAAGGACGATCTTGTAATCTGGTCTAAATGCATCGTATAACATCACATACAACGTCTATATTCACCTTAAAACGTCCCCGTTTTTACAACACTCTAGACTCACGACTACATAAAAGAAACATTTACAAAAATAATCTCTCACCTTTATTAACGTCATCAACCACATGCTCATTTACCAAACCCGTCACTGCATTTTCATCACCTGGCGAAACACGTATTTCGTTTTTTCATTATCACTACATGTACTAATGTTAAGAACATTGCTAATGAATGAAAAAGTAAAGAAAACTACACACCAGGTTTAGACAATGACTTGCTCTCGCGCAGGCTGCTTGGATCGTCACCTGTCAGTTACGCTTTTTCCAATTATGCCAACATTAATTTTCGTTCAATACAAAAGATACCACTCTCTCTCTATAATGCTAAAATGGTATATAGACAAGACTTACCTCTGTGAAAGATGAACATGATTCTCCGCTGTTTTACACGATTCAGTGTAGCCCAAACGGTGTGGACGACGCTGCAGTCTGAATGCTAATGTATTGCTAACTCTAGCGAGGCACACTCATACCTACTGACGTCACTATGACATGGCACTAAAATGGCGTCTACGAGATTTTAAAAAAGGAGTAGCAGAAATTATTTTAATGGTTTATATGTTTATAATGTAAATTAGTAGGAGAAATTATTTTAATGGTTTATAATTCCAACGGCGAGGTCACTCCCCTTTCGCCCTATACGTCACACACACCCAACAGCAAAACGAAATTCTACTTATCTTTAAAAAACACTCCCGTTATAGGAAACACCCTTCAGTCCTCCCCAATATTTTTTATTTTAAAATAAAACATTTTAAACTACACCTGTTGGTTCTGATCAAACATTTACACAGAGACTTTCTTTTCTTTGTTCTAGGTTGAGCTCGTGACTTTTAGGAGACGCACACTCTGTGCTGTCCCCGGCTGCAGCCACGAGCCCGCTCAGAACACTTTAATTTATATCTGGAGGTGGTTACATGACTTCCAGGCACCGTCTCACTTTACACAATAGGGGAGAGTTGAAACATAGGTTAACTTCAGAGTTCATACAAAGTTCACATCCATACATTTACATGTCTTGGTGATTTGCACATAAAATCTGGGTTTCCTCAACTATGACATGCCTGGTTACACCCTTTACATAAATCTGTCTGCAAAATGACAATTCTCATAACACAGTTAGCAATTTACAATGCCCTTATTCTAACATTTCCCTCCTGTTTGTCATTTTCACCATAGTATCAGAGTTTTCCATCTTCCTTTTGGGATTTTCTGGAAACTCGTCATTATGACTAAACAAGATTTGGAGAAGCAAGGCTCTGTGAGGGGTTGGGCGAAAACCTTCTGTAAAGGAAAAATTCCCAACCGGCCCCCAGGCTCCTGGGCGACCACCTCTGGTCCTCTATCAGAGCACAAACAGTTACACATAATCAGTATTTACACAGCCTGTTCATCATCGTCTTCATCAGAGTGGTCCATGGCTGTGAGGAGAGGGTATAGCTGATCCACCTGTTGCTCCACCGGGCCCAACGCTCGCTGTATTAGGCGTTCGACCAGGGAGCAAGTGGTATTTACAGTCACCTCTGTGCTTACATAACAGACAATACTTAGTGTCCCTAGACACAGAATCAGCCAATGGAGAGCCATAGCTGGGAGTAAGGATCAGATGGTCTCTTCGGCAGCCAAGGGTTTTGATACCGGCTGACTTCCACCTTACTCGGCTCCTAGTGGCTGTAGTATCTTGCAGTGGCTCTGGCACCGATGGTCCTCGGGCAGTCTAGGCCTATAGCAGCATAACTAACTAAGGGATGGTTCAGGGTTGCCTGAAGCCAGCCCTAACTATAAGCTTTGTCAAAGAGGAAGGTTTTAAGTCTAGCCTTAAAAGTACAGAGAGTGTCTGCCTCCTGAACCCAGGCTGAGAGCTGGTTCCACAGGAGAGGAGCTTGATAGCTAAAGGCTCTGCCTCCCATTCTGCTTTTGAGAACTCTGGGAACCACAAGTAGGCCTGCACTCTGAGAGCGAAGTGGTCTATTGGGATAATATGGTACTATGAGGTCTTTAAGGTATGAAGGAGCTTGATTATGAAGGGATTTGTATGTGAGAAGAAGGATTTTAAATTCTATTCTATATTTTACAGGGAGCCAATGAAGAGAAGCCAATATAGGAGAAATATGATCTCTCTTGCTAGTTCCTGTCAGGACTCTGGCTGCGGCATTCTGGATTAATTGGAGGCTTTTTATTAAGATATTAGGACATCCAGATAGTAATGAGTTACAGTAATCTAGCCTTGAGGAAACAAATGCATGGACTAGTTTTTCTGCATCATTTTGAGACAGGATGTTCCTAATTTTGGAAATGTTGCGCAGGTGAAAGAATGCAGTTCTAGAAATTTGTTTTATGTGTGAGTTAAAGGACATGTCCTGGTCAAAAATAACTCCAAGGTTTTTTACAGTAGTGCTGGAGGCCAGGGCTATGCCATCTAGAGTAGCTATAATTTTAGAAAAGTTATTTCTGAGATTTTTAGGCCCAAATATAATGACTTCTGTTTTCTCCGAGTTTAAAAGTAAAAAGTTACTGGTCATCCAAGCCTTTATGTCAGTTAGACAGGCTTGAAGTCTGGTTAACTGGTTTGTGTTAACAGGTTTAATAGATAGATATAACTGAGTGTCATCCGCATAGCAGTGGTAATTAATAGAGTGCTTCCTAATGATATATCCTAAAGGAAGCATGTACAGGGTGAACAGAATCGGTCCTAGCACAGAACCTTGTGGAACTCCATAACTAACTTTTGTTCGTGTGGAAGGTTCATCATGGACATGAACAAACTGGAATCTGTCCGATAAATAGGATTGGAACCACTTTAACGCTGTTCCTCTGATACCAATCACATGCTCCAGTCTCTGTAATAAGATGTTGTGGTCAATGGTGTCGAATGCTGCACTAAGGTCTAGGAGGACAAGTATCGAAACAAGTCCATTATCTGAGGCTAAGAGAAGATCGTTGGTAACTTTCAACAGTGCTGTTTCTGTACTATGATGTGCTCTAAATCCTGATTGGAAATCTTCAAATAGTTCATTCCTGTGTAAGTGGTCTGATAGCTGCTTAGCAACAGCTTTTTCTAGGATTTTAGAAATAAATGGCAGGTTGGATATTGGTCTATAATTAGCCAAGACTCCTGGATCAAGACTAGGCTTTTTGAGTAAAGGTTTGATTACTGCAGTCTTAAAGGCCTGTGGTACGTAGCCTGATACTAGAGATAAATTTATCAAGTCCAATAAAGATGAGTTCATTAATGGCAGGGTGCCTTTAAGCAGTCTAGTCGGGATGGGGTCCAAGAGACACGTTGATGATTTCGATGAAGCAACTACTGATGTAAATTCAGAGAGATCTATAGGAGAGAAGCAGTCTAAACATAACTGAGGTCCTACAGATGATTCAAGAGCTACTGTAGTAGAAGATTCATTTGTTGCAGGTATAGGAAGCACCTGCTGAATTTTATCTCTAATAGTTGTGATTTTATTTGTAAAGAAACTCATAAATTCATCACTGCTGAGAGCTAAGGGAACACTGGGCTCAACAGAGCTGTGACTTTTTGTCAGCCTGGCTACAGTGCTGAAAAGAAACCTGGGATTGTTCTTATTTTCCTCTATTAGTGATGAATAGTATGCAGTTCTGGCTTTACGGAGAGCTTTTTTATATGTTAGTAGACTGTTTTTCCAGGCTAGAAAAATTTCCTCTAAGTTTGTGGAACGCCACTTCCTTTCCAGCCTTCGTGATGCCTGCTTTAAGGTACGAACATGTAAATTATACCATGGGGCTAGTCTTCTCTGAATCACTAACTTCTTTTCAGAGGGGCTACAGAATCAAGCGTTTCACGCAGTGAGGTTACAGCGCTGTCAACAACATGATCAATTTGGTAGGGAGTAGGATTAAGGCAGCTGCCCTCCACTATGTTTATACTTGGCATGGATGCAAATAAAGATGGAATCATTTTCTTAAATTTATTAACAGCGTTGTCGGATAAACATCTGCTGTAGTGGAATTTTCTTCCAGACGCTGCATGATCCATCATTTTAAATTCGAAAGTTATTAAAGAATGATCTGACAAAACAGGATTTGGGGGAAAAATTATTAGATGTTCAATTTCGATGCCATAGGTCAGAACAAGATCAAGGGTGTGATTAAAACAGTGGGTGGGTTTATTAACGTTTTGAATGAAACCAATTGATTCTAATATAGAATTAAATGCAATGCTGAGGCTGTTATTTTCAACATCTACATGAATGTTAAAATCTCCCACTATAATGACTTTATCTGATCTAAGCACTAAATCAGACAGGAAGTCAGGGAATTCAGTTAAAAACTCTGAGTAAGGAACAGGTGGACGGTACAAAATGACAAGTAGGACTGGTTTTTGTGTTTTCCAGTTTGTATGTGAGAGACTAAGAGTGAGGCTCTCAAATGAGTTATAACTGTTCTGAGGATGAAAGTTTAATAATAAGTTTGACTGGAAGATTGCAGCTACTCCTCCACCTCGACCTGTGCTTTGAGGAACATGATAATTTTTATGACTGAGGGGGGTTGATTCATTCAGACTGACATATTCATCCTGCTGTAACCAGGTTTCAGTAAGATAAAGTAGGTCAATTTGGTGATCAGTTATCAAATCATTTACTAACAGAGATTTAGAAGAAAGGGACCTAATATTTAATAATCCACATTTGACAGTTCTGTTTTTCTGTTCAATAAGAGGAGTGGTCTTAATTTTTATTAAGTTTTTATGAATAACTCCTCTTCTGTTAGCTTCTGATTTATTTGATTTATATGTTCGAGGGGCAGACACAGTCTCTATGTGGTTTAAAGGGGGCGGCGGCTCTAAGGAAACTGCAGAGAAGCGTTTTAGACTGAGTCTCTGCATCCCGGTCCCCACCCTGGATTGTCAGGCTTTAGGTCGGCTAAGAAACTCGGCCAAATTCCTAGAGATGAGAGCTGCACCATTCAAAGTGGGATGGATGCCATCTCTCGCTATCAGACCAGGTTTTCCCCAGAAAGTGGCCCAATTGTCTATGAAGCCCACATCGTTTGCTGGACACCACCTAGACAGCCAGCGACGGAACGACGACATGCGGCTAAACATGTCATCGCTGGTCAGATTGGGGAGGGGTCCAGAGAAAACTACGGAGTCCGACATTAATTTAGCAAAGTTACACACCGACTCAACATTAATTTTAGTGACCTCCGATTGGCGTAATCAGGTGTCATTGCTGCCGACGTGAATAACAATTTTCCCATATTTACGATTAGCCTTAGCCAGCAGCTTCAGATTTGACTCGATGTCGCCCGCTCTGGCCCCAGGAATACATTTGACTATGGTCGCTGGTGTCTCTAGCTTCACGTTCCTGACTATGGAATTGCCAATTATCAGAGTCGGTTTCTCAGCCGGTGTGTCGCTGAGCGGGGAAAATCTATTAGAAACATGAACAGGCAGATGATGAGCCGTGGGCTTCTGCTTAGGAGTATGTTTCCTTCGGACCGTCACCCAGGCTAATTCTCCGGGCTGCTCCGGAGCTGCCCTTGGACCGCTAACAGACCCTGAGCTCGGTGGCTCCACACCAGCTAACGGGGCTAGGCTAGCTGGCTTTTGTTCGAAGGTGCGGAGCCGCGCTTCCAAATCAGTGATCCTCGCCTCCAAGGCTAACAGAACCTTACACTTAATACAGGTATCATTATCGCTAAAGGAGGCAGAAGAATAACTAAACATGTGGCACACCGAGCAGGAGAGAGAGAGAGAGGGAGAGGCCATGTTAGCAAGCTAACTAGCTAGCTAAGCTAACCGGTAGGCCAACGAGCGCTAAGTCAGGAAATAGCAACAAACACCGGTCAAAACAGAAAGGTACCCGACCAGCACCGGAATGCAGCAGCCAGTGAACCGTTCAAAGTCTAGCCGGTTCCCAGGTGTGCCAAACCACAGCTAGTCTGCCGCCAGTCTGCAGACGAACCACACAACACACACAACACGACACGCCTGCAAGACAAAAGTGATTCGCTTACCCGCTTGTTAGACACTGGGACCCCAGATGAGCTTTTGTTAGAAAAGTTAAATATTGCCTGTGCTAATGAGGCAGAGAGAGAGAATAAGAAAAAGTGTTTAGTGTCACAGTTAACTACAAATGTGAATGTAGTCCAGTTAGGGGACACTCCACCTGTTAAGTACCCTGTGAAGGAAGCCAAAGCTAAATTACCATCTGAGCTTTTAACAGAACTAGCAGAGCTTAAGACAGGTGTAGCTTTCTTAAAAGGCCTTAGTGCAGAGATAGCTCAGATTAAGGAGACATTACAGCAACCCATGCTTAGCCCGCAGTCCTATGCCCAACATACAGTGGTGCAGCCAGGCAGGGACCGCCAGCTACAGCAGCAGTATTATGGCTACCAGGGTTACCATCAAAGACCAGCTCCACCACCGCCTCAGTATGTAGCCCAGCACTACACTTGTCGTTCAGCCCGTCTTCAGAGGAGGTGCCCTGTTTGCCGACAATCTGGAGCCAGCGAAAGTTGCACTCACTGCTACCTCTGTGGGAGTGGGGAACATTTTCAAGCAGGATGTAAGACCAGAGGCACCCGCCCATCCAGGGAGGCCCCTTTAAACCAGGAGTGGTTGCCACTGCGGGACAAGTGTTAACCATAGGCCACAAAGAGTCCCAACAATGTGTGAATTGTAAATGGATAGACCCCCAGAAGAAACTGAGACAATGTTCGTCATGTAAAAAGACACTTTATTGTACCAGAACATGTCAAAAACAACATTGGGCTGAACATAAGAGACAATGCACTGAACTAAAGAGCTCACATAAAGCTAATGAAGAGGAACCTGCCCACGCACTGCCACACCCACAACAAGTGAACTGCCCTCACAGAGTCACATCACTGGTTGGCAGGCAGTGCCTTGTTGAGTGCTTCCTGGATGGCCACAGACTCCCAGCTTTGTGGGATTCAGGCTCACAGGTGTCCATCATTGATGAAAAGTGGAAAAGGGACTACTTGCCAGACAAACAGCTCAGAGATGTTTCTGAAATTTTGGATTCCACCGAACAGCTGACACTGACTGCAGCAAATGGGACCAACATGCCTTACCTGGGATGGATCGAAACAACCTTCCAACTTGTTTCAGGAGCTGATACAGCTGAACAACTCATCATTCCAGTGCTGGTGATGAAGGGTTGGCATTTGTCCCATCCCATAATAGGCTACAATGTCATTGAATATATTTTGACAAAGACTGAAAAAGCAAAACAATACAGTACAGTTAGAAAAGCATTCCCGAGTCTTAAAAGGAATAAGGTAAAAGCTTTTATACAGGCTGTGAGTGCAGACCAATTAGACGAGTTCCCAGTAAAAACTAAAAAGGACTGTGTTATTGTACCTCAACGAAGTCACATCCTAGTTGAGTGTCGTATAGCTGCACAACCCTTTAGAGAGGACATGACTATGTTATTTGAACCAGGCTTAGACCCTCAGTGGCCAGATAACCTCGAGTTCTTTGACACTCTGGTTAAGGTTAATAAGGGTGCTTTACCAGTCATAACACTAGGTGTTTCAAATCCCACTGACCATGATATAGTCCTTTCAGGCCGCACTGTAGTTGGCACAGTTCAAACTATTACAACCACATTACCTGCATTTATGTTGGCAAAAGCTACACCTGTAGCGACTGTTAACCAGACTAGCATGCAGGTACCCGGTAGTTCTAGCGAGAAGTGGGACCCACCTGTAGATCTCAGCCACCTGAACGAAGAGCAGAGACTAGAGGTTAAACAAATGCTAAGAGAAGAGTCTCAGTCCTTCTCAAAATCAGACAACGATATAGGTTGTATTGAAAGACTGAAAATGACCATTTCACTTAAAGATAATGAGCCAGTGAAACGCACCTACATGGCAGTGCCGCGCCCGCTATACCAAGAGATGAAGGGTTATCTCCATGACCTCATAGCACAGGGTTGGGTTAGAAAGTCAAACTCTTCATACTCCTCTCCAGTTGTGTGTGTTAGAAAAAAAGACGGCACGTTACGACTGTGCATTGATTATAGAGACTTAAACAGAAAGACCCACCCAGACCGCCAACCTATTCCTCGAGTCCAGGACATCATGGACAGTTTAGGTGGCAATTCCTGGTTTTCCCTCTTAGACCAAGGAAAGGCATACCACCAGGGGTTTATGGCAGCGGAAAGCCGGCCGCTCACTGCTTTTGTTACCCCCTGGGGACTATATGAGTGGATACGCATCCCTTTCGGTCTCATGAACGCCCCTGCAGCATTTCAACGCTGTATGGAAGAGTGCCTGGATGGACTCCGGGACAACATCTGCATCCCGTATTTGGATGACACGTTAGTCTACAGCAAAACCTTCAAAGACCATGTGGAGGATGTGCGACAAGTGCTTCAGCGGCTCAGAGACTATGGCATAAAGTTGAAACCCAGTAAGTGTGAAATGTTTAAACTTCAGGTGCGCTATTTGGGCAGAATTGTGTCAGCAGAGGGCAGTAGAGTCGATCCCGCTGATTTTGAAGCAGTTAGAGCACTCAAAGACATCAGACCACAAAATGTTGGCCAGCTTCAGAAAATGCTAGGTCTTCTTTCCTACTACAGGCAATATATAAAAGACTTTTCTAGAAAGGCTAGTTGTCTGTATGAACTTTTAAAAGCAGACAGAGAAGGCTCAGACACCAAGCCAAAGACAAAACTAAGAAAAATGAATCAAGCAGTGCCCTCAACGAAACCAATAGTGTGGACTGACCAGCACCAAAGTGCGCTGGAAGAGCTGATTGACTGCTTACTTCATCCACCAGTGTTAGGCTTTCCAGATTTCACACAGCCATTCATTGTGCACACCGACGCTTCTCATAAAGGACTGGGCGCAGTGTTGTACCAAAGACAAAATGGTAAGCTGAGAGTTATTGCTTATGGCTCCCGTTCATTAACAGCAGCTGAGAAAAACTACCACTTCCATGCAGGCAAGCTGGAGTTTCTAGCTTTAAAGTGGGCGGTCACAGACAAATTTAGAGACTATTTGTACTATGCCCCGACATTTACTGTGTATAGTGACAACAACCCGCTCACATACATTTTGTCAACTGCTAAACTAAATGCAACTACTTCACGATGGGTTGCAGAATTAGCTGACTTTCACTTTACTATTAAATACAAACCAGGAAAAGAAAATGGTGATGCGGATGCCTTATCGAGAATGCCACTTGATGTAGAGACATTAATCAAAGATTATTCTAAGGAGCTGGCACCAGACACCATTGCAGCCACCATACACGCCATTGAAGTCCAAAGGGAGTCTCCTGCAACGTGGACATTATCAAGTGCAGCAGCCATGTCAGTCACTGTAGAAGGTGAATCAGTTAACGCATCCATCAGGCCCATACCAAAAGAACAGTTAAGTGAAGCGCAAAAGACTGACCCAATAATAGGTCCTGTACTACAGTGGAAACAAGTGGGTTCAAGGCCACGGTTCAGAGAACTGAAAGCATTCAGCCCAAAAACGAAATGTCTATTTAGAGAATGGGAAAAGCTGGTGCTAGATAGCGATTGCATCCTGTATCGAGCCACTGCTGCCCGCAAACAGCTAGTCCTGCCAGAGCAATACAAAAAGATGGTGCTTGAAGAGCTGCACAATAATATGGGTCACCAAGGTGTTGACCGCACAGTGTCCCTAGTACGTGACCGTTTCTTTTGGCCATACATGCAGTCAGATATAGAACATTACGTGACTAAAGCATGCTGTTGTATTAAGCAGAAGAAGCCCTGTCATGAATCAAGAGCCCCTCTGACAAATATTGTGACCACACAGCCCTTTGAACATGTTTGTATAGACTTTCTCCATCTTGACAAATGCAGAGGTGGGTATGAATATATCCTTGTCATCATTGATCACTTCACCCGCTTTGCACAAGCTTACGCTACCACTTCGAAGTCAGGAAAAACTGCAGCGAACCTTATCTTCAATGACTATGCCTTGAAGTTTGGTTTCCCTTCTCGCATCCACCATGATCAAGGCGGAGAATTTGAAAATCAGTTGTTCAGCCAGTTAAAGACACTCAGTGGGGTGGCCGGATCTCGGACCACACCCTATCACCCCATGGGAAACGGTCAAGTGGAGCGTATGAACAGGACATTATTACAGATGCTTAGGACACTAACTGAAACGCAAAAGGCCATAGCCCTGGCCTCCAGCACTACTGTAAAAAACCTTGGAGTTATTTTTGACCAGGACATGTCCTTTAACTCACACATAAAACAAATTTCTAGAACTGCATTCTTTCACCTGCGCAACATTTCCAAAATTAGGAACATCCTGTCTCAAAATGATGCAGAAAAACTAGTCCATGCGTTTGTTTCCTCAAGGCTAGATTACTGTAACTCATTACTATCTGGGTGTCCTAATATCTTAATAAAAAGCCTCCAATTAATCCAGAATGCCGCAGCCAGAGTCCTGACAGGAACTAGCAAGAGAGATCATATTTCTCCTATATTGGCTTCTCTTCATTGGCTCCCTGTAAAATATAGAATAGAATTTAAAATCCTTCTTCTCACATACAAATCCCTTCATAATCAAGCTCCTTCATACCTTAAAGACCTCATAGTACCATATTATCCCAATAGACCACTTCGCTCTCAGAGTGCAGGCCTACTTGTGGTTCCCAGAGTTCTCAAAAGCAGAATGGGAGGCAGAGCCTTTAGCTATCAAGCTCCTCTCCTGTGGAACCAGCTCTCAGCCTGGGTTCAGGAGGCAGACACTCTCTGTACTTTTAAGGCTAGACTTAAAACCTTCCTCTTTGACAAAGCATATAGTTAGGGCTGGCTTCAGGCAACCCTGAACCATCCCTTAGTTAGTTATGCTGCTATAGGCCTAGACTGCCCGAGGACCATTGGTGCACTGAGCTCCCCTACCCTACCCGCCCCCCCCTCCCCCTTCTCTCCGACCTCATGTATATTCCACCATTGAATGTTACTAACCTTGTGCTCTCTCTCTCCCCTAGTTTGTGCTCTCTCCCTCCCTCTCTCTCTCTCTCTCTCTCTCTGTACCTTCTGCAGGTGTCCCTGGTCCTGGAGCTGTTTATCGCTGATGTGCAGTTACTGGCCCCACCAACTTGCAGTGTCTATTTGTTGTTTATTGTTGCTGTTCTTTTCTCTCTGCTCTATCCACTCACCCCAACCGGTCGAGGCAGATGGCCGCCCAAACTGAGCCCGGTTCTGCTGGAGGTTTTTTTCTTCCGTTAAAGGGAGTTTTTTCCTCTCCACTGTCGCCAAGTGCTTGCTCATAAGGGAATTGTTGGGTTTTTAGTTTTAGTTTTTGTAAAGTGCCTTGAGATGATTTGTATTGTGATTTGGCGCTATACAAATAAAATTGAATTGAATTGAATTGAAAAGTCAAACTGGAAAGACTCTATCAACAAACTAATGTATGCCTATAACTGCACATGTTGTGAAGTGACTGGTTATTCGCCATTTTATCTACTGTTTGGAAGGTCACCCAGACTCCCAGTAGATATGTTTTTTGGACTGTGTCCAGGGTCAGGCCCGAATGACTTGAGAGACTATGTTGATAAATGGAAAAAAGGCATGGAAGAAGCATATGCTATTGCCAATGAGAATGCAAAGAAAGCTGCTGAAAAGAGCAAAAGACGCTATGACACAAAAGTGAGAAGTTCTGTCCTACTTCCCGGTGAGCGAGTCCTTGTAAAGAATCTGACACCTAGAGGAGGACCAGGTAAATTGCATGATTACTGGGAAGAGGTCATTCATACAGTAGTTAGACAAATTGGACCTGACCTACCTATTTATGAGGTGAGACCAGAAAAGGGTAAAGGACGTGCTAGGGTGGTACACAGGAACCTGCTTATGTCTTGTGACCACTTGCCCTTCGAACAAGAACCCGAAATCAACAAGCCGGTGAAAAACAGAAGGAGAGAGAGACACCAACCTGCTCGCGAACTTCAAGAAATGGATAATGAGGACAGTAGTGATGATGATTGCTTTCATCATGCACTGCCTCACCCGTCTGCACCTCAGGCATCAGATCTGCCAGCGGAAACAAGGAACAAAGAGCCTCCAGCATTGAGACACCAGCCTCCAGCATCAGCTACTGCTGCTTCAGCACCTGAGCCCCCCGTTGGGGATCAACTGGATGTACCTGACGCGCCTGCTGAGAAGATGCCTGATGAGGAGATGGGTTCATCTGCGAGTAGCCTATCTGACACCTCACCGCCTGCATCACCATCATTGGCCGCACCTGAGGAACCACCACCACAGCGACCACAACGAGAGAGATGTCCACCGAGACGCATGACATACGACCAGCTGGGCATCCCTTCCTGTTACAGTGTCCAGCCTGTACCTCAAATGTTCCCTGTGTATCCTGGAGTGGTCCCATGGTTGCCAGCTTTACAGCCATACTACACTCACTCTCCCTATATGTATGAACTCCAGCAAATGTAAGTTGACACTTCCCCATTGATGACTTAGGGACTGTACTTACAGCCTATCATCATGGGCCATGAAAGACTTTTCCTATGGATTCTAACCACAGATGATTAAAACTGTTAATGTGACGACTTACACCAGAAGACTGGTTATAGACTCTTTATATAGTCATCAGTCAACAGACATGCACTGTGGTAATGGTTTGCTTTCACACTTTGAATGTCAAAAGACGGCTACTGAGTGAAATGCAACTGTAGACATGTATTAAATTAGATGTCGGGACGACATTCTTTCCAGTGGGGGGGAGTGTGATAGGCTAAAATAGCATTATACGACTCCTTAATACTCCTTAACATGATTTAGTCAGTATGATTTAATGTAAAAGGGAAATGGGTTAAACAAATGGGAAAAATGTAATAAATATTAATTCATATTAGTTCATGCAAGCCTTTAAAACATTTGATATGCAGTTAAAAGTTGGTTAAAACATGTTGAATACTTTAAGAACTGTAAAACCTTTTGTTATCTTTGATATTGTATTAATATTTGTTTGTTTCATTCAAGGGAAAGATAATCTTGTGTGTTGGTAATCTTTTGCTAAGCCTGAGTCTGTATTCGGCTCTGGGATCGATTGGTCAGGGCTCGGCCCCCCTTCGAAAAAGAGCGCGTTGTTCCCGGATGAAAAGAATTTTAAAAAAAAGAGACTGCAAGAGAAAAATACGACATGGCTCTCGTGGTTCTTTCCCCCCTGTTTACAGGGGTGTAACAGAAACAGCGCCAGCAACACCACCAGCAACAACTTCAACATTACATAGCATACAATGATCATCAGCAGGTGGCGGGGTCTGCTGACCCTGCTCGTATGAAGGACTAGTGACACGCATCAGACAGGTAGGCTCTGAATCTGCAGCTGCAGCCCCACCAACAACAACTTTGTCATCATCTGCAACATCACACACAGTCCTCTGGTCATTTGCATGCTCAACTACATCAACACTGGGGACATTAGGTGACAGAGCGGGGCATTTAGCCACGCCACCATGTGGAAGAAGGCTAATTCTTCTCTTGAGCTGCACAAACTTTCAGCGTGTGTTTTCAGACCATCTGTCAAAATCTGCAGTACTTAATGATGCATTAAGGTTTTTGAAATGAGTAGTTTTTGCACGCATTTCAATAGCCCAGCGTGAGAATTCATCAGAATCAATCTAGAATGAATATCTAGAGCTG
Source organism: Mastacembelus armatus (assembly GCF_900324485.2). NCBI lineage: Eukaryota > Metazoa > Chordata > Actinopteri > Synbranchiformes > Mastacembelidae > Mastacembelus > Mastacembelus armatus. Next base: position 13,161,774 of record NC_046637.1, read on the forward strand.
ACACACCACTAATTGCTGAAGCTACAGAATAACAGTCATCACTGTCTGACTCACTATCTGACTCTGACAAGGAAGAAGTCTCAGAGTCACTCGTGTAAGCAGCACTAGCTAGTAATTTAACTGTTTCCCGCCCCTCCGGACCAGATCAACAGGAGGAGGAGTGACATTGGGCGTATGCAACAGCGACCGCTCAAACACCCTTTCAGCTGGCTGTGTGGACCCCTGACTGTATAACAAATCGCCAAAGTTTATGGTAGGAAAAAATACAGCCACATCACCTTGAGATAAAACAGTCGCATAATCCTGTTCGCCTCGAGTTGAATCAGCTGCAGCGGATTCCTCCTGAGCATGCAGTGGCCATACTGGGGTATCCTCCTCCTGATCACACGAAAACTGTAGCTCCCCCTGCTGTTCCAGGAAGTGTGTCTCTGCACACCCCGAGGGGGTGCCCCGCATGGGCATGGGCTTCCTCCCGCCCGTCCGCTCACTGAGCTCTCAACACAGCCTGCATTACCAGATTGTATAAAAGATAATCAGCTACACCCCCCATCAATAAAACAATACTTCAGCTTTTTTAACCCTCTGGGGTCGACGAACACGCCGGCGCGTTTTGACGTATCTTTTTCTGATAAGGCCGAAACAAACTTAAATTACTCTGTCAATTCTGATCGTACAGATAAAAGAAGTATATCATTCAAATCTGTAAAGGGTCTAGTTTTAGTGGTATGCCATCATAACATAACATAACAACAAAACGTTGTGCTTTTTTTAAATAAAGAAAGCCGACAGGGTGCGCTCTCGGACTTTTCTGTCTCTGCCATTTCTCTTCACAGACGTGTAAATAAAACAACCAGAATCTCAGCGAATACTTGCCTCATAAAAATAAGAATTATATGGCTAGAAAGCTTGAAATGTTTTCTTTTGAGTGAAACAATTCAAGTCAAAAACAAATCATCACTTTTTATTTAATCCGTATGAACGTAAGGAGAAGTCCGTTTTTTCCTGTCTCACCTCATTACAGGTAATGCGGCCCCGCCTTGTACACTGTCCACTGTTCACATGTAAATAATCTCAGGTGAACCAGGTAAATATGTGCACGCCCCCGAGAAATGACACAAAATATCAAACTTCATCATAGAATTTACTCACTTTTTCGGCGCGTTTGGATGATGGCGCGTTACGCACGTGAAGCGGCGCTCCTTACATTCCACACAGAGACAAATAGTTTAGCTTGTCCTCAGAGTAAAAACACTGATTTTAACTCAAATGAGGATCGTTTGGCTCCTCATTGTGTTGTATTGTACAGCACTAATCCGTCCCATCTACATTGACTGAAAGGCTCATTATGCGCGCCTTTGTCTGGTCGTTCAGTGCGTCTTTTGTGTTCTCAGGTAAATCACATGACTATTCATCCTCAGACACACCCTCTTGCATATGGCCTTTCTGGACAAAAAGTGTCTTAGAAAATTTAAATCAGTGTATTGTTTACTGTGAATGTGTGAACAAGATGACATTCACAGCACTCTGAAGTAAACACTTTAGCCTACAACATGCAGGTCTCCAAAGTCTTGTGAACCAATGTTCTGTTTGTGTTTTATGGTCTTGTTTCAGTGAGTAAAAAATTGTAGTTTTTCACTAACCATGCATAAACACTTTTTTCTCAAAAACACAATAATGTATAAACTTGATGCTCACATATTATTGTAGCCAATTTTGTGCTGATTACAGTGTTATTAGACTTTAGACATTAATATGTTTAAAAAACACTGAAGAAAGCACAAATGTCAGGACATGTCAAAATTTGTCCAGGCCCCAAAAACCCCCTCAGACCCCAGAGGGTTAAGGTATGAAGGAGCTTGATCATGAAGGGATTTGTATGTGAGAAGAAGGATTTAAAATTCTATTCTATATTTTACAGGGAGCCAATGAAGAGAAGCTACTATAGGAGAAATATGATCTCTCTTGCTAGTTCCTGTCAGGACTCTGTCTGCAGCATTCTGGATTAACTGGAGGCATTTTATGGAGATACTGGGACATCCAGATAGTAATGAGTTACAGTAATCTAGCCTTGAGGTAACAAACGCATGTTAGTTTTCTGACTAGTAGTTAGACCAGTTTTTCTGCATCATATTGAGACAGAATGTTCCTAATTTTGGCAATGTTGCGCCAGTGAAAGAAGGCAGTTCTAGAGATTTGTTTTATGTGTGAGTTAAAGGACATATCCTGGTCAAAAATGATTCCAAGGTTTTTCGCAGTAGTGCCGGTGGGAAGCAGTTGTCTATGTTTAAGTTGCTAGAGGGTGCTGCATACACTAGTGACTCTGAGGGTGGTCCTCCTACTCCTCCTGCTCCTGTTGATCCGGTCCGGAAGGGTGGGAAGCAGTGGTCCATGTTTAAGTTGCCTATTGAAGATTCTATACTTTTGTTTCCACAGCAAAACAGATTGCATGAGCAAATAGAGTCAGATATATCTGGAGTTCTGTGGCACTATTTCTAATGCATGCAGCCACAGAACTGAAAACAAGGAAACACACAGTGGTTATATAGTCTGATTACGCCCTTCTCAATTGAAACTCTTGCTGCTCAGCTCGTTCCCATATATGGCCTTTACATCAGTGTATGCTCAATAATATTTCACCTCCTATATATGGTCTCCACACCAGTATATGCTCAGTAATATTTCACTTCCCATATATGGTCTTTACACCAGTGATTACAATAATTCAATCTTTTATCTTTGACCCTTCACAGCCTTTGTCAATTAGACACGCTTGACATCTGGTTAACTGGTTTGTGTTAACAGGTTTAATAGATAGATACAACTGAGTGTCATCTGCATAGCAGTGGTAATTAATAGAGTGCTTCCTAATGACATATCCTAAAGGAAGCATGTACAGGGTGAACAGAATCGGTCCTAGCACGGAGCCTTGTGGAACTCCATAACTAACTTTTGTTGTTTTGTGTGGAAGGTTCATCATGGACATGAACAAACTGGAATCTGTCCGATAAATAGGATTGGAACCATTTTAACGCTGTTCCTCTGATACCAGTCACATGCTCAAGTCTCTGTAATAAGATGTTGTGGTCAATAATGTCGAATGCAGTACTAAGGTCTAGGAGGACAAGTATAGAAACAAGTCCATTATCTGAGGCTAAGAGAAGATCGTTGGTAACTTTTAACAGTGCTGTTTCTGTATTATGATCTGCTCTAAATCCTGATTGAAAATCTTCAAATAAATGGTAGGTTGGATATTGGTCTATAATTAGCCAAGACACCTGGATCAAGACTAGGCTTTTTGAGTAAGGGTTTGATTACTGCAGTCTTAAAGGCCTGTGGTACATAGCCCGATACTAGAGATAAATTTACTAAGTCTAATAAAGATGAGTTCATTAATGGCAGGGTGTCTTTAAGCAGTCTAGTCGGGATGGGGTCTAAGAGACACGTTGATGATTTCAATGAAGCAACTACTGATGTAAATTCAGAGCGATCTATGGGAGAGAAGCAGTCTAAACATAACAGGTCTTACAGATGACTCAAGAGCTACTATAGTAGAAGATTCATTTATTGCAGGTATAGGAAGCAACTGCTGAATTTTATCTCTAATAGTTGTGATTTTATTCGTAAAGAAACTCATAAAGTCATCACTGCTGAGGGAACACTGGGCTCAACAGAGCTGTGACTTTTTGTCAGCCTGGCTACAGTGCTGAAAAGAAACCTGGGATTGTTCTTATTTTCCTCTATTAGTGATGAATAGTATGCATTTCTGGCTTTGCGGAGAGCTTTTTTATATGTTAATAGACTGCTTTTCCAGGCTAGAAAAATTTTCTCTAATTTTTTGGAACATCACTTCCTTTCCAGTCTTCGTGATGCCTGCTTTAAGGTACGAATATGTAAATTATACCATGGGGCTAATCTCCTCTGATTCACTAACTTCTTTTTCAGAGAGGCCACAGTATCAAGGCTACAGCACTGTCAACAATATGATCAATTTGTTAGGGAGTGCGATCGAGGCAGCTACCCTCCACTGTGTTGGCACATGATATAAATAAAGATGGAATCATTTTCTTAAATTTATTAACAGCGTAGTCAGATAAACATCAGCTGTGAGTAGTGTATACTGGTTTATGCTCCGGGGGGGTATTAGGTGGGTCACTTTTTATGATCGTTATTTATGACAGTCATAAAAATAATAAAACCATAAAATCGGCGTCACGCTCTCCACCCACCGAGCGGCGCAATTTTCTTTTTGGTCATGCCGATGTTTGTGGGATGCGGCGTGCTGACACGGATGCCGCTGTGTGTGTGGGTGTATCATGTGTCGCGGGGTATTTAAATACCTGCAGAAGGCGCCTGAGGGCCTTTTCTACCGCTTGTTTTATTATCAAGAACTGTAGGGAACAACAATGATGATCTTTCTATCAGGTACGTGCGTCGTTTGTTCCTCGATTTAATAGCGTGTATATCAGATCGTCTGCATTGAATACAATGTATTTCAAAATAGCGTGACTCCGTCTGGTACCGCAACCATTTCGTTGTTGGATGAGGATTCTCCACAATCAGCAGCATCTGCTGGAGGTATGTATCCATCTTTTATATATTTTTATAATATGTTTTATCTCGGGGTGATGCTGTTACTGAGGGATTCTAACGGAAATATGGGTCCGCTCAACAGGGACCATCGCTGAGTCGGATAAACGTGGCGGTGCACACCTGCGTGATAAAGGTGAGAGTTATTCCTACATGTATCCCTGTTTAAAGCAGGATCAATGCTTAGCAGAAAGTTAAGGAGACCGAGCTGTGGGGGTCGGAGTGGGCTGTGGAGACTGCAGCTGCCACACGCTTTCTGGAGCAGCAACAGGTGGAGCCACAGTTCACGTGTCCTAACGGTGGAGGACGCTACAGCCTGGCCACTGCATCTTCAGGAGGATTCCGCAACATCTGACTCAACTCGAGGCGTGCAGGAGGATGCGGCTGTTTCATCTCAAGGTGATGTGGCTGTATGTTTTCCTACCATAAACTTTGATGATTTGTGGCTGTACAGTCAGGACACCACACCGCCAGCTGAGGTGGTGCGCGAGAGGTCGCTGTTGTATATGCCCAATGTCACTCCTCCTACTCCTCCTCCTGTTGATCTGGTTCGCAAGGGTGGGAAGCAGTTGTCTATGTTTAAGTTGCTAGATGGTGCTGCATACAGTAGTGACTGAGAGTGGTCCTCCTACTCCTCCTCCTGTTGATCCGGTTCGCAAGGGTGGGAAGCAGTTGTCTATGTTTAAGTTGCTAGAGGGTGCTGCATACACTAGTGACTCTGAGGGTGGTCCTCCTACTCCTCCTGCTCCTGTTGATCCGGTCCGGAAGGGTGGGAAGCAGTGGTCCATGTTTAAGTTGCTAGAGGGTTCTGCATACACTAGTGACTCTGAGACTTGTTCCTCATCAGATAGTGAGTCAGACGGTGATTGTTATTCTGTGGCTTCAGAGATTAGCGATGTGTCAGCTCTAGATATTGATTCTGCTGTAGCACCTGCTGGTGGTGCATCAGATGTAGCACCTGGTGGTGGTGCATCAGATGCTAGCACACTGATAACACGGTGGTGATAACACGGCCCTGGTAAACCAAGCAGTGTTAGAACTATTGTCAAATCTCTGTGCTGCTGTGAAGCACAATGACACAAAACTCACACGTCTAGAATCGGATGTTACACATGCAGTACCAGTGTTAGCCGACTGCATAACAGACGCACAAACTGTATTCCACCTCTCTAGACAAAAATGGCAGGGTGTGATAACCTGTATGGCGGTGCTGCTGCTGCTGATAATGGTTCAACAATGAAAGCAATGACACATGATCAATTCTCACGCTGGGCTGTTGAGATGCGTGCCAAAAACACACAGTTCATGAACATGATGAACATCCATCCACCACCAAAAAGAGAATATCTCAATGCCTTATTAAGCACCACAGATTTTGACAGATGGGCTGAAAACACACGCCAAAAGTTTGTGCAGCTTCCACAGGGCGGCGCGGCTAAATGCACCGCTCTGTCACCTGATGTCCCCGGTGTTGCAGTCATTGTTCAGCAAGCATACGATCAGAGGGCTGTATGTGACATTGCAGATGATGATGATGAAGTAGCTGATGTTGTTGTTGCTGCTGATTCAGAGCCTACTTGTCTGATGCATGTCACTAGTCCTAAATACGAGCAGGGACAGCAGACCCTAGTACCTGCTGCGGATCCATATGATCATCGTATGCTATGTGATGATGAAGCTGTTGCTGGTGTTGCTGATGTCGCTGGTGCTGCTCGTGTTGGTGATGCTGATGCTGATGTTGTTGCTCATGGTGGTGATGCTGATTCAGAGCCTCCTCACCTGCTGCACGGGCAGCAGGCCTCTGTGGCTGGTTCACTGATCTCAGACCCTCCTCTGACAGATGGGTCTACTGTTAACACTCCCTCCAGTCCCAATGGTCTTCAGCATGGTGCTGGTTTAATTACAGAATATTCCGACGTTTGATGCTTTAGAATTTAGACAGCCCATACACTTTAGAGATTAACATCGCCCTGAACAGATTCCTGCGCTTGTTAGGGAACGTGTAACCAGTGTTATAAATAGGGCTATTGATGTATCACGGGCTGGTAGTGTACTGAATGTGGTGTTGAGGGGGCCCTCCCTGGTTAGCGATGTGCAGGTGGTTTTGAGGCCCAGTAATGGTTATGACGTCGACACCTTCATTGATGAAGTGGCTCAAGCGATCCAGAGCAATGACGATTCATTGTCAGACGGGGACCTAGAGTTTGTGGTCAGTGTGGCGCAAGAATGTAGGGGTGGAGGCACCCGGCTCAAGCTTGGTGAAATTCTGTCTAGGAAGGGGAAGCATTTGTATGATCATGATAATGACACCTCAGACAACAATTTATGTTTCAGTATGTGTATTATCAGAGCCGAAAATCCCTCAATGGGGGCTCTGGAAATATTACACAGAGCTAAAGAACTACAGGAATCTGTAGGTCTTTCCACCAAACAGCAGGTGGGTTTTAGTGATGTCACTAGATTTGAGAGGGAAATAGAAGCAAAGATAATCACGGTGGCGGTGGTGGTGGTGCTGTTAGAAAACGGCCAATCTGTTTCCAGACACACGGATCCCCACACCCCCGCACCATCTGGCTTTATCTACATGCTGAGCACTATTACCTGATAACCAACCTTAAAGGTTTTTTTGGTGGCTCGTATGTCTGTGAACTTTGTTATAACACATACGAGACACCCTTGCTGCATAATTGCCTACACAGGTGTAATGTTTGCTTCACCACATGTGAACAGCAACCTGGCCCCACAATCAAATGTGATGTATGCAAGCGCATTTGTAAATCAATGCTGTGCTTCCAGAATCACAAATTACCTGACCCTAAACACAATATGATTCCCTGCGCTACAGTTAAATATTGTGAGGGGTGTGGAAAAATTTACAGGATATGTAGAGAGAGCCCTAGACACAAATGTGCAGCCCCGCGGTGCAGACACTGCGGTGCTCTTAGAGGCGACATGGTGCATCAGTGCTATATCCAGCCGCTGCCGCCTAAAGAGGAAGAGGAGGAACCCCCTGAAAAATACATCCTGTATGACTTTGAAACCAGATACCGTGATGGGAGACATGAAGCAAATTATGTCTGTGCCATGGAGATGGATGAAAAGGCTGACCCGTACCCGTTTTGTTACACCGGTGCTGGTTGTGTGGCAGCATTTATCAGGCAGTTTAGACGCAACAGGTACAAGAGCTATAGCGCATAATGCAGCAGGTTTTGACAGTTATGTTGTGCTCGAGTATCTCGTGAGACAATGCATTACTCCCCTAGCCGAGTCATTATGATGTATGACGAGGACTACAGACAGCGGTGGATCGATTCATACAGCTTTCTGCCTGAGTCTGGCTAAAACACCTGCCGCCTTAGGCTTTGAAGACATGGCCAAAAGGTACTTTCCTCACAAATTCAACACTGTTGAATTTTATGAAGGCCCCTACCCCTCGCCAGAGCATTATGGGTATGACAAGATGCCTCAGAGTGCGCAGGTGAAATTCATGCAGTGGTATAATGGAGTTAAAGATGCTACTTTTAAAATGCAGGCTGAGCTGGCTTACTATTGTCGAAATGATGTTGTGGTATTGCGCAAGGCCTGCAAGATTTACCGCACAGCATTCATGCAGTGTACAGAGACTGACCCTTTTGCGTTCACGACTCTGGCATCAAGTTGTATGGGTGTTTTTAAGAAGCTCTTCCTGCATCAGGACACACCTATGATGGGATGTATCTGGAATGTAATAAAGCATTCTCAGATGTGTCTGTGCAATGGCTCGAATACGTGGCCTATTCTGAAAAGAGGGTAATCAGACATGCTCTGAGAGGTGGTGAACACAAGATTGGCTCCTACTGTATTGATGGATTTGATGCTGCCTCAAACACTTGTTTTGAATTTGCAGGCTGCTATTATCACAGGTGTATAAAATGCTTCCCAGAATCTGCTGCTGAGAATAATGTTGGGCTCTACGCACAGTTTAACAACAAAGTTGAAGGTCCTGCCTGACTACAGAACATTGCTTTATGGATACTAAGAAGGAATTTGATGGGCGTCTAATGCACCCTTTTAGCATGATTGTAAGCAGGCCTTCTAATAGCGGGAAGACTGTCTTTGTCATAACACTTATTGAGAATGCACAGTCTTATTTTACACAGAATCGATAATATTGTCTACATCTACTCGTGCTGGCAGGGAGCGTACGATCAACTCCTAAAGATTATTGACAAATTTTGTCAACGAGTTTCCAGAGGTACTGTGTGATGACACCCTTTTGCCTCCAGGCAAAAACAACCTCCTGGTTATTGATGATTTGATGAATGATGGCAGCGGTAATCTAATGTTGTTCAAAAACCCTCGTGACAGATACCAGGTGTCACTGATTGCACGTCAGATGTACCCTGGTAATACAAAATACTTTTTAGAGGCATTCAGTGATGCCACAAGTGCACCATACGGGTACTTGCTAATTGATTATAAAGCAAAGACACCTGACCATCTGAGACTTAGAACTAATTTGCTGTCTAGCCACCAAGTTGTGTACACCCCCAGACGGGGTAAGTGACAATGTCTCATCGTATGCGTAGAAATCTACCATTGTTGGAGCTCCTGTATAAAGCAGCACCGAGGCAACGACGTGCCATCATAAACAGCTGTGACAAGGACTTTATTACCGCTCTGTGTGAGATTGCCCTCAATGTGTTAAAGGGAAATATTCCTCTGAGTGACAAGCAGTATACACAGCTGAAAAAGCGCAAATCTGTAATCAGACTTGTAGCTGACAGGAAACTATCAGGCATCAGGAAGAGGAAGCTTATCAATCAGTCAGGAGGCTTCCTCATCCCACTGTTAGGAGCCGCCTTACCTGCAATCATCAGCCTCATCAGCAATAGAGAGATATGGAGCATGCTCAGAAAATGTATCTTGTCCTCACCAGCTGGAGATGTTAAAGCAAAACCATGCCAGCGGTAACATAAGACAGACTGCTCAGAATGACCTTGACCGGGAGATGACTGCTGTTTTATATGACCAAGGGGTTGATGTGCATGAGAAGGCCAAAAGGTATGCTGCGATTCTACAGAGGTATCTCACACTAGCAGAAACACTTGCAGATCTGAATGTACCATTATCAGCAGTATCAAACACCCTGGCACGACGGGTCATACAGGAGTATAAGACGAGCTGAAGGCCCATAAGGGCTGCACGTCACTGTCAGGTATACGCTACACTGACATGGTTCTTTTCCTGAAGGCAATGAAACACACGAAAACTTTTTACCGAGTATATGTCTGCAAGTGAAAAACCAACTCAGTTGCAAACGGAGAGAAGAGACCTTCTTCTCTCCCCATGCGACTTACACCCTTCTCCTTCTTTTCACTTAGCAGTCCTTTATTTGTATAGTGGGGAACAAAACCAGACACAGGATACTTGGGTGCAATAAAACTTCAGTTCATCATGGGTCATAAGGTTATGGAGGTCAGCTGGAGAAACAGACCTCTCACATAAACATCCTGTCTTCAGATCTAATTCCACAATGGCAACAATTTGAACTTTTGTCCTTATAACCCCAACATTTCCCTCCTGTTTGTCATTGTGAAACATACATCAGGCTGACCCAACTTCATAAGATTTTCTGAGTCACCATCATTCATGACAGACCACGGAGGGAGTGGAGGAAATCACATAGGTCCTAATCTAACAGTGTTAATGCTAAAATAAAAAATGAATAACACACATAGATATGTATGTAGCAAGGCTGGGCGAAAAACCCCTCCTTCAGGGGAAAATTCCCAGCCGACTCCCTCACCAGGGCAGTCACCTTATGGCTTGCTACCTAAAACGTAACATAGATAAAAGAAAAACATTCACATCTCCTTTACACTCGGTCCTCTTCCTCCAACAGAATTGTTTGTAGGAGAGTATAGGACGCAAAGGTTTGGGTGAACATTTTGGTAATCATAGACTTAATACATGGCAGAATACATGTAGTAAATAAGCAAGCAAAACAGTATTAGAACAACAATAAAAGGCATTACTAGTTTCATAATGATCTGCCACCAGGGACCACTAGTAAGCCAAGCAAGTGGGTCCCAATTGGCAGCCTTCTTATCCTGGGCTAATGCTCCCTGGAACTCTTTTAAGGCGTGCATAGTTTCAGAAATATTTGTATTCACTTCATCAGGAATATAAGTACAACATGAGTCCCCTATCATATGGCATACCCCCCGCAGTTAACAGATCCAACACTATTCTGTTCTGCAGTACCATTAAGCGCACAGCATCTACTTCTCTATTTTGAGCTTCATTAACATCAATGGTCATGTTTACAAACGATTTAAAACGATAGTCCATTGTTTCTATTTGAAGGAGAGCCTTCCCCACTCCTAGCCACGGGAGCAGGGAGAGGGTGGTCTTTTGAGAAAAGGACCAGAGTTTGTACTCCGGCGGGACGTCAGTCCCTGTTATACTATCATGGGGTTTGAAAACAGGGTAACTTCTCTTCTTCCGAGGGCTCTTGGGCTGCTGTGGCTGGTGGGACACTATATACGTGTGGTCTGTAATAGCAACAGGGGCGCATCGCCCCGTCCAATTCGTAGGCAATGAAGCCCAGAGGCTGTGTCCACATAGCCACCATGCTCCTTCCCATGTGTGTGTGTGGTAAACAGCATCTGTCTCAGTCCCATGAGCTGTGGTCATGTTCTGTGAGCGCTCACGGGGCAATTCCCACGTCACACAGCACCGTTCCTTTGGTATTGATCCTACTTCCACTGAGTATGGTTTTGCCTCGGGGACGTTCCTCTCCAGACACCAAGGCAATGCCCTTCGTGTGGCATTAGTGACTCCCTGGGGTGTCATCCAAACATCTAAGCACTCCTGGTAGCTTGCCTCTGAAGGAACGGCTGTTCCGGGCCGCATCATCCCCGTGATGTTCATCCTCAATGGTGTGATACCCGATGCATTACATGTGACATTACTCTGGTAACTACCTTCAGTCTGCGGGATCAGAGTTTTGTTGGTGTGTGGCATACCTTTACATGTGGTTACTGACGTGAGATTTAGGGTGCCATTGAAACACAATTCAGTCATATAATTGGCTTCTGATACACCAGAACACTTCATTACCTTTAAAACCTCGAACTTGTATTTATGCCAATCATGCACTTGGAAGTGCTCACCATAGTCTCTCCCATATTGGGTTAGACCCACAAAGCAGGTACTGTCTTTGGCAGAGAGGGGCTCCACGTATAGGGTTAGGTGTGACACTGAATGTGGCATATAAGAACATACGTAGCACCCGGTTCGGTTTTTTGCTCTTTGGGCAGCATATCTATACCATATATTAGTCTTAAACGGATGGGGCATTCCAGTCATTTCCTGTATCCAGTGCCAGTCTATGAGGTCAGTACGTGTCCATTGTTTGGCCCTAGGTTTTTTGTGCTCCTTCGTAAAATTATTATTCGCTATAGTCTCTAGATCTGCCATTGTGAGGAAGATTACCAGTATGGTCAGGCAGAGCCATACTGGTAGGAGAACACATTCCCACCCTTTAGGGCAGGCAGTAGGTGCCATAGCTGGGAGCGAGGATTAGATGTTTTCTTCAGCGGCCAAGGGTTTTGATACCGGCCGACTTCCACCTCTACTCGACACTCACCAGGTGTTGCAGTACCTTACAGTGGCTCTGATGAATCCACGTGGGTCTCTCTTGGATTTTTACAGCTGTGGGTGTGGTCAGGATCACAGTGTAGGGTCCTTCCCACTTAGGTGTAGACCAGGTTTTCCTTTTTATGACCTTTATCAGCACTTGGTCTCCTGGTTTAACCCTCTGGCCCTGTGGAGACAAAAGGTCATCTGGCAGATTATTTGCACTCACAACTTCCTTGGTCTTTAACATTTTACTCATCCACTCTGCAAGAGTAGTTTCTCCTTGAGGTTAACACATTGAGTCTCATTTTTATAGTGCCATTAGTTCTTTAAACTAGTCCTGCACTCTGGGGGTGGTATGAGCAATGTTTTTTTAACTCGAACCCCAGGTGTTTTGACATTTGTGTAACTACTTCATTCACAAAATGTGGACCATTATCACTGTAAACTCACTGTGGGATCCCATGGTCTGGAATAATATTTTTGCACAGCGCTTTAGCCACTGTTAGTGCATCAGCATTTTTACTGGGCACAATTTCAACCCATTTAGAGTATGCATCTATCAGAACAAGGCAGTACTTGTATGTCTGACATTGTGACAACTCTATAAAATCCATATGTATGACTTGGAATGTATAATCTGGGTTGGGGAATCTCCCTCTCTTTGGTCTGAGATTTCCCTGTGGGTTGTGTTTACAACAAATCAAACAGGATTTACACAAATTTTTTGAGTAGTTATTAAATCCTGATGCGTGGAAATACTTTTCCACTGCATATACCATCCCTCCTGTTGACACATGGCAAGGCCCATGTGTCAAAATAGCTGCTGTATGATAAAGACTTCTAGGTAGGCAAAGTTTGTCTTTGATTTTGAAAAGTTCTTGCTCTATTGTGGCTCCTTCTTTGAGCCAGAGTTGTTGTTCAACTGGTGGGGCTCTTTTCTGCATGTCTGAAAGTACTTCATGATCTATGGGCTGTTTCACGTCTTCTATAATATATAGATTACATTTGCCGAATTGTCCCTGTGCAGCTGCCTTTGCTGTTACATCTGCCTTCTCATTTCCTTTCGATACGGAGTCTGTACCTTGTGTATGTGCAGCACATTTACAGATAGCAATCTGCTTTGGTAACATAACAGCTTGCAATAACTCTTTTAGGAGGGAGGCATGTTTAACTGATTGTCCTCCAGCTATCTTCATTCCTCTGCGAGCCCATTGTGCAGCAAAGAAATGAAGTGTTGAAAAAGCATACTGGCTATCTGTATACACTGTAACACTTTTTCCCTCTGCTAGTCTGCATGCTTGAGTTAGAGCAATTATCTCTGCAGCCTATCTCTGCAGTGACACTACAGCGAACCCACACATATTTTCACCTTTCTCATTTTTAGAACAGGAGCTGTCCACAAACCACACTTCCCCCTCAGCTAAGGCAACATCTTTCAAATCACTACGAGGTTTGCATGTCTCCTCAGTGTTTGTAATGCAGCAATGTGGTGTGCCTTCCTCAGCTGTGGGCAGCAGAGTAGATGGATTAAGTGTAGAACATCTTTTTATGGTCAAATGCGGTTGAGACATTAAAAGAAGCCATGACAGACAGATGTCTAGCTGGTGACAAAAATGACATCTTGGTCTCTGTCAGGAGCAAGTCAACTGAGTGTGGAACTAGCAGTGTAAGTGGGTGAAAAAGTACCACTTCTGCTGATGCTTGCACTGCCATTGCAGCCGCACACACAGCTCTGACACAGGCAGGCAAGGCACAAGCCTTTCTACTTCATTTAAAACCTGTTTCAGCTCCTCCCAGTACATGTCATTAGTCTTAGACACTGACAGATGAGGATTAGGTGTCCACCTTTTTACAAGACGTTTAGCTTCCTGGGTGAGTCCTACAGAACAGACTGCTTTTCCTTTTCTGTCAGTGTAAAGAGTTTTAAGAGTTATTCTTTGTGGCCCTAGTTTTTCAAATTTCTGTGCATAATCTAAGTCAGGGCCTGGAGTGTGCTTATAGTAAAGAGTGACATGCATCTGCTCTGGAGTGAGGCTTTCCGTGTGAGGTGGTTGAGGATCAGGCAACAGGCACAGGAGCTGCTCTCCTGTCCGTCCAGGGTCAGGTGTGGGCAGATCTAGGGACCACCAGTAGTAAGGCGTCCCTTGTTTTAGCACTACATAGGAGGGGACCTCTTCCCCTGGACCTATTGCAGCCATTCCATTGGTAGTAGGCACCAAGGATATTTTCAATTTGCTCAACAGATCTCTGCCCAGTAGATTGACTGGACAGCTTGGACATAAAACTGCCATTGCCTTCTCCTGGAAGCCAGATGCCTCATCCTTAATCACAAGGCTTTGAGAGAAACTGCAAGGAGTGACCTGTCCATTTGCTGATCTCACAAAGATATGTTTATCACCTCTTGTCACTCCAGGAATTCTGTCCCTTAACCCTCTGGGGTCTGAGGGGGTTTTTGGGGCCTGGACAAATTTTGACATGTCCTGACATTTGTGCTTTTTTCAGTGTTTTTTAAACATATTAATGTCTAAAGTCTAATAACACTGTAATCAGCACAAAATTGGCTACAATAATATGTGAGCTTCAAGTTTATACATTATTGTGTTTTTGAGAAAAAAGTGTTTATGCATGGCTAGTGAAAAACTACAATTTTTTACTCACTGAAATAAGACCATAAAACACAAACAGAACATTGGTTCACAAGACTTTGGAGACCTGCATGTTGTAGGCTAAAGTGTTTACTTCAGAGTGCTGTGAATGTCATCTTGTTCACACATTCACAGTAAACAATACACTGATTTAAATTTTCTAAGACACTTTTTGTCCAGAAAGGCCATATGCAAGAGGGTGTGTCTGAGGATGAATAGTCATGTGATTTACCTGAGAACACAAAAGACGCACTGAACGTCCAGACAAAGCCGCGCATAATGAGCCTTTCAGTCAATGTAGATGGGACGGATTAGTGCAGCACAATACAACACAATGAGGAGCAAACGATCCTCATTTGAGTTAAAATCAGTGTTTTTACTCTGAGGACAAACTAAACTGTTTGTCTCTGTGTGGAATGTAAGGAGCGCCGCTTCACGTGCGTAACGCGCCATCATCCAAACGCGCCGAAAAAGTGAGTAAATTCTATGATGAAGTTTGATATTTTGTGTCATTTCTCGGGGGCGTGCACATATTTACCTGGTTCACCTGAGATTATTTACATGTGAACAGTGGACAGTGTACAAGGCGGGACCGCATTACCTGTAATGAGGTGAGACAGGAAAAAACGGACTTCTCCTTACGTTCATACGGATTAAATAAAAAGTGATGATTTGTTTTTGACTTGAATTGTTTCACTCAAAAGAAAACATTTCAAGCTTTCTAGCCATATAATTCTTATTTTTATGAGGCAAGTATTCGCTGAGATTCTGGTTGTTTTATTTACGCGTCTGTGAAGAGAAATGGCAGAGACAGAAAAGTCCGAGAGCGCACCCTGTCGGCTTTCTTTATTTAAAAAAAGCACAACGTTTTGTTGTTATTATGATGGTATACCACTAAAACTAGACCCTTTACAGATTTGAATGATATACTTCTTTTATCTGTACGATCAGAATTGACGGAGTAATTTAAGTTTGTTTCGGCCTTATCAGAAAAAGATGCGTCAAAACGCGCCGGCGCGTGCATCGACCCCAGAGGGTTAAAGAGCTCATAGTAACATATTATCCCAATGGACCACTTCGCTCTCAGAGTGCAGGTCTACTTGTGGTTCCCAGTGTTTCCAAAAGCAGAATGGGAGGCAGAGCCTTTAGCTATCAAGCTCCTCTCCTGTGGAACCATCTCCCAGTCTGGGTTCAGGAGGCAGACACTCTCTGTACTTTTAAGGCTAGACTTAAAACCTTCCTCTTTGACAAAGCGTATAGTTAGGGCTGGCTTCAGGTAACCCTGAACCATTCCTTAGTTATGCTGCTATTGGCCTAGACTGCACGAGGACTGCACTGAGCTCCCCTACCCTAACCCTAACACCCCCTTCCCCCCTCTTCCTCTCCTCCCCCCTCACATGTATATTCCACCATTGAATGTCACTAACCTTGTGCTCTCTCTCTCTCTCCTACTTTGTGCTCTCTCCCTCTCTCTCTTTCTCTCTCTCTGTACCTTCTGCAGGGTTAAGATGGCGCCCGGTTGTCTGGATTAGCTGATAATATTCGCGAGCGTACTGACCCCGGGGAAAATGGGGCTGAAACGCCTTAGCAGGGTGGGCCTGACCGTCAGCATAGAGACATAAATACTCTAGGTCCATATGTTCAAAATTAAACGGGTTTCTGGTGAAACTCCCTGTATAGGCTTCATTGTCGACGAACCCCAGGATGACAAATTTAGGAATGTGCCCCAGATAAAGATTGTCCTGACAGCACACCCGTGTTCCGGGAGGAATCGAGTGTGTTTTCAGTGCCACTCTGTCGACGCTGTATTTTGCGTTAGCGTGCTGCAGCACTCGGCTGTGTGCAAGTTTGATCTGAGGTGAAAGTTCAATTCAATTCAATTCAATTTTATTTGTATAGCGCCAAATCACAATACAAATCATCTCAAGGCACTTTACAAAAACTAAAACTAAAAACCCAACAATTCCCTTATGAGCAAGCACTTGGCGACAGTGGAGAGGAAAAAACTCCCTTTAACGGAAGAAAAAAACCTCCAGCAGAACCGGGCTCAGTTTGGGCGGCCATCTGCCTCGACCGGTTGGGGTGAGTGGATAGAGCAGAGAGAAAAGAACAGCAACAATAAACAACAAATAGACACTGCAAATTGGTGGGGCCAGTAACTGCACATCAGCGATAAACAGCTCCAGGACCAGGGACACCTGCAGAAGGTACAGAGAGAGAGAGAGAGAGAGAGAGGGAGGGAGAGAGCACAAACTAGGGGAGAGAGAGAGCACAAGGTTAGTAACATTCAATGGTGGAATATACATGAGGTGGGAGAGAAGGGGGGGGGGTAGGGGAGGGGAGCTCAGTGCACCGATGGTCCTCGGGCAGTCTAGGCCTATAGCAGCATAACTAACTAAGGGATGGTTCAGGGTTGCCTGAAGCCAGCCCTAACTATATGCTTTGTCAAAGAGGAAGGTTTTAAGTCTAGCCTTAAAAGTACAGAGAGTGTCTGCCTCCTGAACCCAGGCTGAGAGCTGGTTCCACAGGAGAGGAGCTTGATAGCTAAAGGCTCTGCCTCCCATTCTGCTTTTGAGAACTCTGGGAACCACAAGTAGGCCTGCACTCTGAGAGCGAAGTGGTCTATTGGGATAATATGGTACTATGAGGTCTTTAAGGTATGAAGGAGCTTGATTATGAAGGGATTTGTATGTGAGAAGAAGGATTTTAAATTCTATTCTATATTTTACAGGGAGCCAATGAAGAGAAGCCAATATAGGAGAAATATGATCTCTCTTGCTAGTTCCTGTCAGGACTCTGGCTGCGGCATTCTGGATTAATTGGAGGCTTTTTATTAAGATATTAGGACATCCAGATAGTAATGAGTTACAGTAATCTAGCCTTGAGGAAACAAACGCATGGACTAGTTTTTCTGCATCATTTTGAGACAGGATGTTCCTAATTTTGGAAATGTTGCGCAGGTGAAAGAATGCAGTTCTAGAAATTTGTTTTATGTGTGAGTTAAAGGACATGTCCTGGTCAAAAATAACTCCAAGGTTTTTTACAGTAGTGCTGGAGGCCAGGGCTATGCCATCTAGAGTAGCTATAATTTTAGAAAAGTTATTTCTGAGATTTTTAGGCCCAAATATAATGACTTCTGTTTTCTCCGAGTTTAAAAGTAAAAAGTTACTGGTCATCCAAGCCTTTATGTCAGTTAGACAGGCTTGAAGTCTGGTTAACTGGTTTGTGTTAACAGGTTTAATAGATTGATATAACTGAGTGTCATCCGCATAGCAGTGGTAATTAATAGAGTGCTTCCTAATGATATATCCTAAAGGAAGCATGTACAGGGTGAACAGAATCGGTCCTAGCACAGAACCTTGTGGAACTCCATAACTAACTTTTGTTCGTGTGGAAGGTTCATCATGGACATGAACAAACTGGAATCTGTCCGATAAATAGGATTGGAACCACTTTAACGCTGTTCCTCTGATACCAATCACATGCTCCAGTCTCTGTAATAAGATGTTGTGGTCAATGGTGTCGAATGCTGCACTAAGGTCTAGGAGGACAAGTATCGAAACAAGTCCATTATCTGAGGCTAAGAGAAGATCGTTGGTAACTTTCAACAGTGCTGTTTCTGTACTATGATGTGCTCTAAATCCTGATTGGAAATCTTCAAATAGTTCATTCCTGTGTAAGTGGTCTGATAGCTGCTTAGCAACAGCTTTTTCTAGAATTTTAGAAATAAATGGCAGGTTGGATATTGGTCTATAATTAGCCAAGACACCTGGATCAAGACTAGGCTTTTTGAGTAAAGGTTTGATTACTGCAGTCTTAAAGGCCTGTGGTACGTAGCCTGATACTAGAGATAAATTTACCAAGTCCAATAAAGATGAGTTCATTAATGGCAGGGTGCCTTTAAGCAGTCTAGTCGGGATGGGGTCCAAGAGACACGTTGATGATTTCGATGAAGCAACTACTGATGTAAATTCAAAGAGATCTATAGGAGAGAAGCAGTCTAAACATAACTGAGGTCCTACAGATGATTCAAGAGCTACTGTAGTAAAAGATTCATTTATTGCAGGTATAGGAAGCATCTGCTGAATTTTATCTCTAATAGTTGTGATTTTATTTGTAAAGAAACTCATAAATTCATCACTGCTGAGAGCTAAGGGAACACTGGGCTCAACGGAGCTGTGACTTTTTGTCAGCCTGGCTACAGTGCTGAAAAGAAACCTGGGATTGTTCTTATTTTCCTCTATTAGTGATGAATAGTATGCAGTTCTGGCTTTACGGAGAGCTTTTTTATATGTTAGTAGACTGTTTTTCCAGGCTAGAAAAATTTCCTCTAAGTTTGTGGAACGCCACTTCCTTTCCAGCCTTCGTGATGCCTGCTTTAAGGTACGAACATGTAAATTATACCATGGGGCTAGTCTTCTC
The DNA here is from genome assembly GCF_900324485.2 of Mastacembelus armatus. Classification (NCBI taxonomy): domain Eukaryota; kingdom Metazoa; phylum Chordata; class Actinopteri; order Synbranchiformes; family Mastacembelidae; genus Mastacembelus; species Mastacembelus armatus. The sequence goes on from NC_046637.1 coordinate 13,181,054, forward strand.
TGAATCACTAACTTCTTTTTCAGAGGGGCTACAGAATCAAGCGTTTCACGCAGTGAGGTTACAGCGCTGTCAACAACATGATCAATTTGGTAGGGAGTAGGATTAAGGCAGCTGCCCTCCATTATGTTTATACTTGGCATAGATGTAAATAAAGATGGAATCATTTTCTTAAATTTATTAACAGCGTTGTCAGATAAACATCTGCTGTAGTGGAATTTTCTTCCAGACGCTGCATGATCCATCAAAGTGTGACCTTTTTCACAAAAAGACTGGCGCTCAGGATTTTAACACAGAATTGTGTATTGGGCGCGGCCATCAGGCAGAATTCGTCTTTCGCCCTTATGAATTTAATGGAAATGTCGAGTCCGTTTAGCAGGAATTTTTCCTGAAAAAACAGGTCCACATGTACCGGTGCAATTAATTCCACAATACTGCTGTTTTCTGTATAGCGGCCTCTGACCCCTAAAGCCCCTGTTTTCATCGTCCAGGGTGTGGTTATTCATATGTCCGCATTTATCTTTCACAAATAGAGCAGTGCTGAACTGGGACTCCAGGGTATCCCTGCCATAATTGATTAAACATTCAATCACGCCCCTATAAGGATATGTGTTTGATGCCTGTGTGATTAATCTGTCACCTAGCATCACATCCACCTGCGAAAACAGTGTGCATCCTGGATAATTCACAAACCCCACGTCTACACCGTTTCCAATGTTTGTCCCGTCTGAATTTGTGATTTTCACGCGTAAATACAAATGAGTATCATTTAGATCCAGATAATCTTCGCCACTGCATGAGATGAAAAAATCAATCAGGTGCCATGTCGTTAATCGCAGAAACCGGGGGGGATTTCAATAAATGTATATTTTTTGATGCTCGTCTGTGTACATGGCACCGTAAACAGATCCAGCTGACTGTAGCGCATTTTTATAAACATAGTGCTTCCGTCTAGCGCGCTCGCATTGTTGAATTCCTGTGTTATTTTGTCTACACTGTCACAGTGTCCTACAGGAATTGTGAGTGTATTTTCCTTCCCGGTTCCAGGGGCTCTTATCAATATGGATGCGTCATCTTTGGGGAAGCTGAGCCATTTCGCAGGGTACTGGATCTCTGAAAGCCCAACTTCATACATGTCGTCCAACTGTATCGGCCTGGCTAACTGTACCCTGTAATTCCAAATCTTGTTGTTGGGATATAATTTTGTCGATGCATTACTTGGGAGTGTGACATGAAAACTCCGACGCTTCTCCATGTTGACACTCTACTGTTGATCCCTCAAGCCTTTAAATCACAGTAGGTGTTAATCCACCTCTCCCAACGTTTGATATATGACAGTGCTGTAGGGTGGTGGCGCCGGGGCGCTCTTGATTACGGTGTGACCATTGTGTCCTATGGTGTTTATCTCTCTCAGATGTTCTGGATATCTCTGGTATCCACCCAGGTGTTAAATTTCTCAGGCCATCCGAGCCATTTTACCAGGAACTTGCCACGGCGTCTAGCTCTTATTTCCTCTATCTTATAGGGCTTGTCTGGATCTACAATCACAGGCTGGAGCCCTTGGTGATAAAATGTCCCTTTCACAGTCTCATCAGATAAATCCTGCAGCGTGTACACAGCGGGGGTTGTCGGACGGCGTCCTTTTATAGTGAAAATTTCATCTGTGAATGTTTGGTGATAGCCCTTCCTGAAAACCCCTCTGTGTTTTAAAATCCTCACTGTGTTGCCTATCTCAAATTTGAATGTTTGCGGGTGGTTTTCATCCTTGGTCTTGTACAGTGCCTTGATCACTTCTTTCTCATTTTCTCTGGTCACAGATACTGGAGATCTTTTAATCGACCTGTGATACGCTGAGTTATATGACCTCACCAGATCGTCTATTTTATCAATATATCTTCGTGAATTAACATCTGTTAAATAGCGCCACATCCACCCTTTAAACGTTCTGTTAAACCTCTCCACGACGCTGGCTTTAGTTTCTTTATATGTAGAGAAAAACATGATGTTGTGCTTTTTCAACAACTGTTTAAAGTGGCTGTTATGAAACTCTGTCCCATGGTCAGTCTGTAGCCTAAGTGGCACTCGTCCTTCATCCAGTATGCTCTTATATGCGCTAGCTACAACAGGTCCGCTCTTTGATGTTAGACACCGAACCCAGGCGTATTTTGAAAATACATCGATGCACATTAATAGATAGCGCACTTTATCGTTCTCTGCAGTATATTCGCACATGTCCACAAGATCACATTGATGCTGGCGGTCGATCCCTCCCACCAGCACTCGTCGCCTGGGGAAATTTTTCCTGCTGGGTGCGTGTAAACTGTATGCATCTTGTCCGCATAAATATTTTTTGACATCAGATAATGCAGGATTAGCCCCCACGTCTGCTCTAACTGCATTGCGCAGCTTATTAATACCTGATAGACCGCTGGGGTGGGATGGGTCATGATAAATTCTGTGCATCACCCCCTCCATTGTGTAAAATAATGACTAGTTTCTTTTCAAAGCTCATGTTTATTATTCACAATCATCAGCATGGTACCCAGACAGGGTTAAATGATAAAGCATACATGCCATAATGCTTAATGAATGAATACAGAAAAGTTTAATGAAAAACATCAAAAACAGATAATGATGGAGAGCTTCACAGATATTTAATGAATACAGAGGCGTTTAATGAAAAACAGATAATGATGGAGAGCTTCACAAATATTTAATGAAAAAACACAATAACAAAAGTATTTAATGATAACAACGGATAGGTATGGTACAATGCTGTTTTCACACTAGCCTTGCTGTCCAGGTGTCCACGAGGACTGACAGATTTTGAATTTCCGCAAAATTCTTGAAGCCCCAGACTTCTTCACCTTTGATGCGTTTCTCTGAAGTCTTCTGGTTTTGCAGAATAACCTCAGCAGCCCCCGCGATTCTGGCATTTTCAACAACCATGCCATTCTTGCGCAGGTATGCTGAGAGAGCCGGAATGAATCAGGCCGTCCACAGTTTCTCCATAACAAAGTCGAAACGACGCTCCATGAATTCTGCAGGGAACCCATAAAGACACTCGTAAAGACATGATTTTCCTGGGACAAGCAGTCGACCTCGCAGGCTTGGCACCATTTCTCCCGGTCGATCCAGCATTGAGCTATCGCTCTATACAGCAGGTGTACGACGGCTTGCTCCGTCATCTTTACAAAGGCCGCTGACTGCTCTTCATCTCGGGGATGCGGCGATGATGTTGGGTAAATCCCGCGATACAATTCCTCCTCCTCCTCCAGAGTCATGGGCCCGTCAATCTCTATTTTTAGAAATATGAAATACAGCATTAAACACAATTGAACACACACACACGCACGCACACACACACATACACACACACACACCTAACCATCATACTTGACCCCAGCATAGGACTGCAGATTCTTATCATCCTGTCTCACAGGCTCTGAGTCGCAGCTTGCTCAGCAGGCGAGAGACACATTTCCTCAGCAAATTCCATGTCATCATAAAGCAAGCATCTCCTAACCCCATCAGCATCTGAGATACCCTCGCCCTCTCTGATTGCATTGTCAATCTTCGCGAAGACATGTTGCAACCCCTACCAATCTGACCACTGGATAAAATAGAAATCCTTGAACCATGAGACATTGTCGCTGTGCCAGACCGGATAGGGGTGCATGTTCCACCCCGTATGATTACGCAGCGATACGATTTGCTCTCTATCATCACACATTCTTATCAGAATGAAATCTGAAGCATACGCATCAAAACGATTGGCAAATACCCTGAATAACTGCTGACTGTCAGGACTGACCCACTGTATGACATAAGCATTGTTCTCATCACCACGCTGGTTGAGATCGATGCATATCTCATAGCGAAATATCAACCAGTCCTCTACACCCATGCTACGCATCCCTCCCTGTCCCCACTGCTCCCCGGTGCACACATTTTCCACGTACAACACCACCCGCCCCTCGCTATATCTAAACTTGTAAACGTACCCTAGTGCGCCCTCATACATCCATTCGCGGGGACCTGCAGCACCACTAGACAAATACCTTCTACGCCACTTGCGCGGCGCGTCAGGAACAGCCGCACCACACGTACCTAGGTCACACGACGCATGCGCGTTGTCATTGTTTCCGCCGAAGCGCCCACCGCCGCATCCGCCCCTGATAACGACGTCGCTAGAGATTCCGCTGCTGCCCATGGTTGCTTGAAGTCGTACTTAGATAAAAATCATACTGAATGACCCACATACACCAACATTTATACACCATAACAGACACATCCCACGAGTAACGTCATGACCAATAGGAAAATAGCGACGCCCGGTGGGTGGAGAGCGTGACGGCAATTTTATGGTTTTATTATTTTTATGACTGTCATAAATAACGATCATAAAAAGTGACCCCCCTTAATACCCCCCCGGAGCATAAACCAGTATACACTACTGCTGTGGTGTAATTTTCTTCCAAACGCTGCATGATCCATCATCTTAAATTCAAAAGTTATTAAACAATGATCTGACAAAATAGGCTAAACATGTCATCGCTAGTCAGATTAGGGAGGGGTTCAGAGAAAACTACGGAGTCCGACATTAATTTGGCAAAGTTTCACACCGACTCAACATTAATTTTAGTGACCTCTGAATGGTGTAATCGGGTGTCATTGCTGCCGACATTAATAACAATTTTTCCATATTTACGATTAACCCTCTGGGGTCTAAGGGGGTTTTGGGGCCCTGGACAAATTTTGCCTTGACATATGTGCTATTTTCAGTGTCTTTTAAACATATTAATGGCTAAAGTCTGATAACACTGTAATCAGCACAAAATGGGCTACAATAATATGTGAGCAGCAAGTTTATACATGATTGCGTTTTTGAGAAAACAGTGTTTATGCGTGGTTAGTGAAAAACTACAATTTTTAAGTCACTGAAATAAGACCATACAGTGGGTACGGAAAGTATTCAGACCCCTTTAAATTTTTCACTCCTTTCTGTCATTGCAGCCATTTGCCAAAATCAAAAAAGTTCATTTTATTTCTCATTAATGTACACTCAGCACCCTATCTTGACAGAAAAAAAACAGAAATGTAGAAATTTTTGCAAATTTATTAAAAAAGAAAAACTGAAATATCACATGGTCACTAGACGATGCAATTTCTGAAGAAATTGCGTTGGGATTGCCGATCGCCGCGAAAAGCTCGAGGCAGACCGCGTCGCCGAAGCACGTTTTGAATCGACCGATTGCGATAATCGAGAAATACCGACTGTAGTGAGGGTGCTTTTATTTTGAGAAAATGCTATAAACAGGCTTTTATTTTGAAAGGACATAGAGCTGCAAGATATGCAAGATATGCAAGATACTCATGGGAACTCACAACAGAATCTGGACTTTATTTTGAATATTCCTCATACTTTACAAAAATGTGATATCTTCCTATAAATAACTGTAGACTTTTATTGTGAAAGTCTGACCATGTCAGAAACCATGGCTGACAAAGAAAATGGCCTCACCTGGTGCCCGAAGCTGTATGCCAATAACCAACGTCCGTTTTAATATTGAGTTGCTGTTTCAGGGCTGTTTTATTGAGAAAATGCTATTTTGGGGCTTTTATTTTGAAAGGGCAAAGTGCTGCAGGACACTCTTGGGACCTTGTTCAAGAATCTAGACTTTATTTTGAATATTCCTTACAATTTACAAAAATGTAATATCTTCCTATAAATAACTGTAGACTTTTATTGTGAAACTCTCATCATGTCAAAAACCATGGCTGACATGGAAAATGGCCTCACTTGGTACCTGAAGCTGTATGCCAATAGGTAACGTGCATGTTAATATTCGGTTGCTATTTCAGGGCTTTTTAATTGAGAAAATGCTATTTCTGGGCTTTTATTTTGAAAGGACATAGTGCTGCAGGAGACTCTTGGGACCTTGTACAAGAATCTGGACTTTATTTTGAATATTCCTTACAATTTATGAAAATGTAATATCTTCCTATAAATAACTGTAGACTTTTATTGTGAAAGTCTCACCATGTCAGAAACCATGGCTGACATGGAAAATGGCCTTACTTGTTACCTGAAGCTGTATGCCAATAGGTAACGTCCATTTTAATATTGAGTTGCTGTTTCAGGGCTATTCTGTTGAGAAAATGCTATTTCGGGGTTTTTATTTTGAAAGGACAAGGTGCTGGAGGAGACTCTTGGGACCTTGTACAAGAACCTAAACTTTATTTTGAATATTCCTTATAATTTAAAAAAATGTAATATCTACGTATTAATGACTAGACTTGTATTTTATACTTGAGCTGTTGCTATGGTGACCTAAACGCAGAGTGGGGGTGGGGGTGGGGGGGTACTGGGTGGTCACCAAGTGTAACAGCAGTGGACATTTGGCAGCCCGTCATACTTAACTACCAACCACAGACAGCTGCTATTGTTTTGTTTTGAGCTATTGCTATGGTGACCTATGCCCAGAGTGGGGGTGAGGGTGAGGGTGGAGGGGGTGGTACTCATTGGTCACCAAGTGTAACAGCAGTGGACATTTGGCAGCCTGTCATTCTTAATTACCAACCACAGACAGCTGATATGCTGCTATTGCCTTGTATGCTGTTGCTATGGTGACCTATGCCCAGAGTGGGGGTGAGGGTGGGGGGTGGTACTCAGTGGTCACCAAGTGTAACAGCAGTGGACATTTGGCAGCCAGTCATTCTTAATTACCAAACATAGACAGCTGCTATGCTGCTATTGCGCAATGAGCTGCTTTGTGTTGAGTAGTTGCTATGGTGATCAAAGGCCAGAGTGAGAGGGGGAGTGACAGCACTTTACACACGCTGAGTGGAGAAACTGAGAAAACTTCACCTTACAAAATGGAGGATTACAGAAAAACTATAAGTGCTATCAATATAATTCTTTCACTAACAGTGCCAGGAGGCTTCAACAAAGAGACCGATCCACTTTTTGTGAAGATATTCCAAAAAATGAAGGATTGGTGGCGAGTTAGAAACAGCCTTCATTTGTGTTTCTCTCCAAAAATTGTAGATCTTTGAATGGG